>NW_027154944.1:0-23785 GCF_002600585.1 Cystoisospora suis
ATGCATATCTATCGCATATACATACACTATACACAGACATAAGGAAGACATGCACCCCAGGGCATAGAGACGGTGCCGGTGTGAGATATAGCTATGCTTGTTCACTAACGAAAGAGAAGAAAAGAAAAAGAAGAAGAAAGTACAGGAGAGAAGCTAGGGCCGACAGGATAAGAGGAAGGAGCGAAAGAAAGAAAGAATAAGGACGTTTCTGTCATGAAGATTTCCTCGACATCTCACCCCCAGGCATGGGCGACTTTTCTCTTCCTTCTCCTTTTTCTCCTCTTCTCTCTCCGCAATCGGAAAGATGACCTCGAGAAGCAGAGGAAGAGGAAGCATTAGGAGGTAGCTGGAGTGTATGTACACCCCCCGAGCCTCTTCTCATGATCATACCGGAGCTTAACGACTGCGCTCTCTTCTCTCTCCGAAGTTTCTTTTGTTCCTCATCCTCACCGAAAATTGATTGACCTAACTTTGCTATCGCCGACCAACCTCTACACATGAGAACGTACAAAGCAAACAAAGGGAAATCCAGAGACTGCAGATAGAAAGAGAGAAGAAAGAAACGACACCTCCTACTCCTTGTAGAGTAGTAGATGTATGATCTATCCATTCTAAGCGCCCTCATGTCTTTCTTTCTTTCTTTCTCTGTATGACTTGTTGCTAAGCTTACGTATGAATTAGATCGGGGAGCTAAACACGAGAGAGAGAGATAGATAGATAGAGAGAGAGAAGGGACTGATATAGAATGGAAAATAGATAAATAAATCTAAACAGAAAACACACCCCAAATGAAAAGCATAGATAGATAGATAGACAGATAGATAGAGATGGATAGATATAGAGAGATAGATGTAGATAGATAGATATAGATAGATGGATAGGTACATCTACATAAAGATCCCTAGATACAGATCTCTCTACAGCGTCAATATGAGAGCCCGGAGGTGTATAACGACCTCGGAAATGCAGACATTTCATTTGATGCGGATAAATGCAACTTCTCCCTCTCCTTCTTCTCCTCTCTGGGGAGCTATCGATCAAAGATGGATGGACGAAGGCTTACGCGAGAATCGACTTCTTTTTATGATGTGAATGTGTGAAGGAACTTTCTTCTCCAAGAGGCCCTCGATGTCTCCCTCTATTGCTTAGATCAGCTAGCGATAAGAGAGCTATCGATTGTGAAGGAGAATCGATTGCCAACGCATCACGACCTTCCGGAGAGAGAAGGACTAGAAAATTCTTCAACTGTCTCTGTTCGGCCGCTAAGAGAGGAAGACGAAAAGTTAAGAGCAACTCTTCATAACTTGTGTTCTTTTTAGGGTGTCTCTCATCTTTCTTCTTTTCTTCTTTCTTCTTCTTCTTCTTTTCGTGTTTGGGGGCTTGATCATCCTGTGACTCTCCATCTATCTTCTCTCCCTGCAGAAGATGATGTGCACGCGCCGTAGAAGAAGAAAAAGAAGAAGAAGAGCCTAATGCCGCGGTGGATGGCGAGAGAGAAGAGAAGGAGGCAAAATGAATGAAAAATAAACGAAGAAACTGAAGGAATGGAGGTAACACCCTACACAAAGAGAAAAGGCAAACGCATGCAGTCTTCAAAGAAATGAAGAAAAACCAAGAGATAGACAGATAGAGATCTTATCATTTAAATACACACATACATATATACATAAAGATCCATAAGAATGTATGGACATGCACTCATATATATACATATACATACATACTCAATCGAAATATATATATACATATACACATACATAGACATATATATATGTATATATATATGTCTATGTATCAACACACACATACACATAAATCTATCTATCTATCTATATATGTCTATGTATGTGTATATTTATGTATGTATGTCGAGAGAGATTGGGGTGAAGCTCGTAGACGCGTGTATACGACGACGATTTCTCCAGATAAAAGAAAACCTTAAAGCCCCCCCAACGTTCAACACGCACATACACATAAATCTATCTATATATAGATAGATAGATATATGCATGCATGCCTATGGCTATGTATGTCTATATATGTGGTATGTGTATGTGAGAAAGTAGTATTAGAAGTAGTAGAAGTAGTGTAAGTACTGTATGGGATTTATGCGGATCGCGGCATTTATGTCAGGGAAACTTTTATCTTTCATTCTTTCTTCTCTCTTTGTCCGTGAACATCGATTTATGTCTCATTTTCTTTTCGTTTCCTTGCTCTGTATGCGTGAATCTTCCTTCTCTCTTTATCCCAAATTCTTCTTTTTTGCTTTTCTTTTCTTTCTGTCTTTCTTTCTCTTTCTTTCGTACCAGTCAATAGGGGCAGGTGTAGTGAATACGGCATCTACTAAATTAAAGACGAGATGCCAGGAATCTAAGGCCTTCTCGCTGTAGGCCTGCTCCGGAGGATTAAGAGGGATATACGTCTCCTTCTCTAAGAAAGATAAAAGCATCGAAGAGACCGAATTCAAACGGAGAGAAAGAGAAGATAGAAAGGCAGGCGCTAAAGGAGGAAGAAGCGCAGGAGAGGAAAGAAGATCTAAATCGACCACTCCACTCAACGACACCTGGAGGAAGATCGAAACAAAACACAAAGAAGAAGAAGAAGAAAAGAAGAAGAAGGACAAGAAGAAAGATGAAAAGGAGGAAGAAGAAGAAGAGAGAGAGAATGAGAGAGAGAGAGAGATTCGTCGAATTCGCTAAGGAAAAGATAAGATGAAGAAGAAACAGAAGAAGAGAGATCATGACAACGAGGATATAAAAGAAGAGCCTATTCTATTTAACTAATCCTACTACGACTAGGACTACTACTACTACAAGTTCTCCTATTACTACTACTATTAGTACGATGAGGAATGGGAGATAGAAGAATCTATTAGTCTATGTAGGAGAGACGGCAAGAAGAAAGGAATGAACGAAGGAAAGAGAGAGAGAGAAAATCTTGAGAGAAAGAGATGCCCCCTAGACTTCTCATAAAATCTCCATCTTGCAAATACGAAGAAGAAGAAAAAGAAGAAGAGAAAGAAGAAGGAGATATGAAGAAGTAAAGAAAGGATGAAGAAAGAAGAAAGAAAGAATTCGAGGAACACCTTCTTCTTTCTCTTTGACAATGCTACCTCTCATACAGAGAGAAAGCAAATGAGGAATGAACACGTCAACTGCCCTCCTCTCTACACGAGCTTAAATCTATCTATCTTTGATCTATCTATCTTTATCCATAGGAAACTCCCTCTCTCTCTCTGTTTCTTTCTTTCTCTATTTGTATAAGAGAGGTGCCTTGTATTCCTTTGAAAAGCATGCATGCGGTAGATAAGGGAGAGAGGGGAATTTTGATGACTATGCAAAAGATAATTATTTCTTCAGGAGACCCTAAACTCACCCACACTATCGAAAGAAACAATACCTCCCTCTCTCTCTCCACATATATATATATATATATGACTGAGAAGAACGATCCATGTGATCTTTTTTGTCTCTTTCTTTCTTTCTTTCTTTTCTAGAGACGTCTATCCATTCTGTCCTTTCTTATTCTTCTGTTGTCTGTCGAACTCCTCCTAAGACTCGCCATATATGTATGCCAGCCAATCGATTGACTACTTCTCTTCTTGTCTCTTCTTGTCTCTTCTTTCTCTCCCTCCCCCTCTCTCTCAAACCCATCTATTCTCTCCTTCTTTTCTCCTTTTCCTTTTCTTTCTTCATCTTGTTCTCTTCACGCCACCACCATTTCCAAAGCCACTCTTTTTCTTCTTTTTCTTTATCTTCCCTTACTTCTTTCGTGAGACATTCGAATTCGGAGAGAACGTGCAAGAGCTGCGATCCGCCCTTCGGAGGGAGGAGTTCTACCTCGCCTCCTGCACCGGCCCATACAGCGACTTGAAGAAGCTCGGAGAGGAGCGCCGCGAGAAAGACTCTAGAAAGGGAGAGAATAAGAAAGGCATGCTCTCCTTTAAAAGGCAGATAGGATACAAAGACAGGTGAATACAGAAGAAGCTCCGATCGAATTTGCGATACAAAGGAAAGACAACTTTGAGACACGTGTTGGAGAAGGTAATCCTGCTCTATTTCACACTCTAAGAGAAGCTCCCGAGGAATGGGGTGGTCGGTCGTTCTCTTCCATACTTTTGTGCGATAAGAATAGCCTTCTCCTTGTTCCTGCAGGCGACGGTAATGCGAAAGAGATGAGAAAGCGGAGTGGAATTCCCGGGAAGCAACGGAAGACAAAGACTGATAGATAAAACATCGAAGAAGATCCTCGAAGAGAGACGGGCCGCGTAAGACTAAAGAAAGACGAGAACAATTCTTCTCGTCTTGGAATTCTTCTTCGGCAATCTCTGGGAATAAGGACAGGTAAAAAGATACAAGACTAGAGGAGGGAGGGGCCTCTCGATCTAAGTAGATGGCGTGAGAAGAAGAAGAAGAAAGAGAAGAAGACGACGAGGATGAGGAGGAAGGATGGAGGGGTGATAAGACGAAAGAAGAAGAAGAGGGATAATAGTGTCTACTGGTCGGCTTGCGTAAAGAAGAAGAAGAAGTGGGAGGGCGTTCAGGAGAGAGTCTTGAATTCGCGAGAAAGAGGTGTCGAAATCTCTCTCTTACAGTGCCACGCCGACTAGTAGTTGTAGTAGAAGGAGAGAGAGATCTCTCCTTACGGCCATAATGATTATGACGGAGAGAGGAAGAGGAAGAAAGATGAACTTTTCTCTCTTCTTCTTCTCCTCCTCCTCCCCCTGGCGCTGCTATGTTTCTTGAATGGACTTTCTTTTTGGAATTCTTTTCAAAGGAAGAAGAAAAAAGACTCTCGTCTTCTTCTGAAGATAAGGCTGTTGCCACTATATCACCTCTTCTCTCTTCTTCTTCTTCTCTTTCATCATTCCTAAGATCATCTTCTCCATCTTCTTCTCTTTTGAAGAATCGATGATCGACCATCGATTTCTTCCGAGTCCCAGCTATTCTCTCTCTTCTTCCTACTCCTTCTTCTCCTCCTTGCTGTTCCATACCCCCCCTGAAATCCCTACTCCCATATCTAGACCTTCTATCAGCGCCTTCTCTTCTTCTCCTTCCTCTCTCTTCTTCTTCTCTCTGACTCTTACGAGGCATTCCTCCATCGGCTCCTCCTCCTGCTCCTGTAGATGAAGAGGAGGAGGAGGAGGCGTGGGTAGGATGCAGAAGCACTTGCAGCCTCGCCCGTGTGTAAGCCTTCCATGCCTCGAGTAGATTTCTATCTAGGGATCTCCATCCATCTATACAGCAATAGAAATAATAGTGACGATAAAGAAATTCTCTCTCGTACCTCGTGCCAATGTCCCTACTATCTCTCCTTCTTCCTCTTCTCTTCTTCTTCTTATTCTCTATATAAGAGGAGGTGTGAAAAAGAGATTCTTCATTCATAGAGACAAACGCATGCTGTCTGTTTCTCTGAGCTTTGAAGCCTTCTCTCTTCGTCTTCTCTTCTTCTACAGATCGATCGTTACATGACTGATGCCCCTTATAAGGAGAAGAAGAAGAAAAGAAGAAGAAGGGAAGAGATGCGGAGTCAACGTGCTGAGACGAAGTTTGAGAAGATGAGGGATGCTTTTCACCTAGACGCGTGATCGATGTAGGAGACAGAGACACGAAAGAAGAAGAAGATGAGGAGAAGGAGACATGTCTTTGATAGAAGAGAAGGAGAATAAGATATCTCCAGATCTTCAAGACATTAGCTAAGAGGGGAGGATCGAAGTGACGTCGATAGTCTTGGAGTTGTGTATGGAGAAGAAGAAGAAAAAAACCTCCTATCATCTGACTCGAGACAAACTCCTCTTGTTGCAATTCCATTCGAGACGGTAAAGCAAAGGACAAATTATAGAAGGGGGGACAAAAGGAAGAAGAAGGAGAAGAAGAAGCAAAAGGAGAAGGAGAAGTTCTTCGACATGCTAAAAAGAGACAAAAGAAAAAGAAGAGAAAGAAACAAGAAGATCAGGGAAAGGAGAGATACACGAAAGAAAAAGATAAAAAGATTCAAGAGAGATAGAAAGAGTGAAAATAGATGGATAGATTAAAGAGAGATGGATAGAGCAGAGATAGATACATACATTAGACATAGACAGATAGACTGAAGCTACATAAACACACAGCTAAATGAGAGAAAGAACGATAGAAAGAAGGAAAGAGAAGAAAGGAAAATGCTGAGAGATCGATAGGTGCAAATGAATATCTTGACTGCCCTGTCTATTCGTCCATGCCTCTTCCCTCACACGTTCCTCTTCTTTTCTTCTTTTTGGACTTTTCAGAAAAGAAAGAAAAAGAAACATGAGGCATAAAGACCAGAGACAAAAGAAGAAAGACATGAAGAGGAAAAAGAAGAATCTCTTTCTTTCTTTCTTTCTCTCTCTCTCTTTCTTTTTAGAGCGTTTCTGTTTTCTTCCATTCATTCATGCTAGTCAGCAGAGCTCCAATTCTTTCTTTGAAGATCGACGGCTCCTTTTGCTAACCCACTACGTCGTCATCTCCTCCTCTATCTATCTCTCAATGCTACTACTACTGCTCTTCTTCTTCTTACAAGAAATCCCTCAATACTCATACATCTCCACGTAGAGATACACGATTCTTCTTCTTATTCTTCTTCTTCTGATTCTTACCATCTTCTCCACCTTATTCAGTTCGATCAGCTCGTTCATTATCTTCTCATGTAAGTGTAGAAGGCCCTTCTCTATCTCTACATGTGAAAGTCTCCATGGACCTATTACTGCATGGAACTCTATTACATGTGTATGAATATCCATCTATATCCATCTATCTTTAATCTGTCTGTATTCTATCTTTAATTTATCTATCTCTAATCTATCTATCTATCAAGGTAGAGAATCTAATCCTCGATACGTATAGATGAATGGAGAGAAGATGACTGGCTATCTATGTATGTAGTCATAGACAGACAGAGTGAGAGAGAGAGCATGAAGTACTTGACGCACATATCTATAGACGATGCAAGCGTAGCAGCGCGGATGACAACATTCCTCCAAAGAAAGAAGAAAAAGAAAAGAAAGAGAAAAGAAGATCTTCTATGCACATGCGATCCAAACTAAAGACGAACGAAACCGATAGAGTTTTGAGACGAGTGAAGAGAATCGCGCACGTGGAGGAGCAAGGAAGGAATGCATGTGTAGATATAGACATCTGTCTGTATATCTATAACGATCTGTATCTATATCTATGGAAATCTATGTATCTATCGATATACACATTCCTTGGCAGTCATCGTGTATGTACAGTTGTATGTATACGATTGAAGGTGCATGCATAAGGATAAGCTAAAAAGCTGTACATGGAAAGAGAGAAGAAAGACTTCCCATACCTTTAGCTAGCCAGACTTCTTGCGTCGTTCTCCTCACCGACATTTCTAGATTTCCCTCCTTTCTGTTTCTTTTTCTTTCCCATAGAAAGAGTTTGTTGAAGAATCTTTCTGCACTTTCTTCATTCTCTTCTTCTTGTCGGAGAATCCACCAATCCCCTCCAAAACATCCCGCGGCTGTATTTTTCTTTCCAAAGAGACACCTCACGAAAGATTGCCTCTCTACTGCAACAAGACTCGTAGCCATCGTATCCTTCTTCTTCTTCTCTCCTCCTTCTTTTTTTCTTCTTCTCTCTTCTTCTTCTTCTTCGTGAGGCCCTTCTTTTCCTCCTCTGTGGGATCCTTCTCTTCTTTGATTGCCTCTCTCGTCTATAGGAGCCCCCCCTGGTCGTCGTACGGGATCTTTCACGGAGCTCCCATCCATCCGCTTCATCTCTTCTTCTTCTTTTTCTTTCTTCGTCTTCTCTTCTTCTTTGCTTTCTCCTTTCTCTCGCATGCACGGGCGATAGGTCATCGCAAACCACGTAAGAGGAACTCCACGTAAGAGAAGCTCTGCTCTTTTTCTATGGAGGAGAACACCTTCTTCCTCCTCGCTCGCACCTGCATGCTCCCCTCTTCTCTCCCAGCCTATCTCTCTTTCTTTCTCATCATCATCTTCTTCTTCTTTTCTTCTTCTTCTACTATTCGCCGAAAGGCCATGCGTATGGCTATCATTGATATATCGACCTCCATGGCTAGCTCGCTTCATAGACGCAGCTAGCTCATCTGTGTGAGAGACCCCTGGCATAGCAGAGGCTGCTTTTTTTCTTCTCGCCAAAGAAGCGACAAGAGAAAGACTGCGACCACCTTTCTCTTTATCTCCCATCGTTGTATGAGCTGGATGAGATCGGAGAGAAGAAGAGAGGAGAGACGATGTATCTTTCGCTTCTTTCTCTTCTTCCCCGGCGAGGCTATCTTGATCTGAGGTGTTCTGTCGATCTGGGAGGTGATCTTTCTCTTTCTGCGAGCTCCTATCATTCTCTGAAGAAAGAAAGAAGCTTTTTCTTCTGGAGAAAGCACGCAATCTAGATTTTCGCCCTCCATGTTCCTGTTGGCTAGCTGTCGTCTTCCCCCCTCCGCTCTTCGAGACAATCGATGATGGAGGTAGGGAAATCGATGCATTATCAACATCGCTGTCATGGGGAAGCTCACCATCGGGATGCTTAGCAGCATCGGCAATCGACATCTCTTGTGGATGAAATATTCGATAGGAAGAAGAAGAGCAAGGAGAAAGACATATATTTCTCTCCTGTCCTTGTTTAGAAAGACCTTTACTTCCTTCTACATTAAGAGCAGGTGCAGCCATAACTATATGTGAAGCCTCTAGAGCATCGGAGATATCCCCTTCAAACTGCTTCTTAAGAAAGAGAGGAAAAGACCAGAGAATCTCAGAGACAGCATCGATAACCTCTCCGTTCACGATATCGAGAGAAGGAGATAAGCAACAAGAAGAAGAAAGAAAGCGAGAGAAATCTTGTTCTTTCTCGGAGAGATAAAAAGGTGGATTGCCAAAGCTGCTTGATTGATGTGAAGAGCCTTTCTTATTCTCTTCTTCGACACCCTCAGAGAGGCGATTGCCTGTAGACGTTAAGGAAGAAGAGTAAGAAGGATGCGCATTCCCTAGGAGATCTCGAAGAATTTCGTTCTGACGGCTATAGGGGAAACCTAAAGAATTGAGTCTCTGGAAGCGACCCCCCCGCGAAGAAGAAGGTGGCGATGTGTCCCTGGTATTTGGAGATGTTTCGATATGATTTGTATTCTTTATACAATTGATAGAAATGTCTTCTTCTTTCTTTTCTTCCTTCTCATCGGAAGGATAAAATGATGTTGCGGTTGCCGTGAAGTGTTTCTCTTCATCTTCCTTCCCATGATGGGGCGGTGTATGTACACCGCATCCTTGTGCATCTGGAGAAGATGAAGAGGGGCAACATTTCTTCGCCGAGTCCGAACGACAAGGAAGAAGATGAGGAGTAGAAGTATTATGATGAGAAGAAGACGAAGATGCGGGTGAATTCGAAGGAAAGAAAGAAGAGAGATCTTTATCAAAATAAGAAGAAAAAGAGAAAGAAGGTTTCTGTAGAAAAGTGGAGAAGAAAGTGCCACAGTCACTTGCATGTCCCCAGACGCAGGCAGCTAAGAGAAGCGACGTCGACTGTAAAGATAAAGGAGATTGGCCTCCGCCGTTTCTCGAAGCTCTCTTCAATTCTTCTACTCTATGGAAATCGATGCTCGACTTTGCAAAAGGAAGACAAGAAGATCTCTCTTTCTTCATCTTCCCTTCCTTACACTTCTTCCTCTTCTTCTCACTCGAGTGTATATCTTCTTCTTTCTTATCTCCTCCTGCTGCTCCTCCTGTTTTCTCTCGAGTAGATCGATGGTGTGCGAATTCTGGGAGAGATTTATCTTCTCTAAGATCTTCTTCATACGCGCCTTGATCTCTCTGAAAGAAAGAAGAAGATTCTTCTTGCATCGACTTCAGGTGTCTCTCAGAAGAAGAAGAGACAGCTGTGGGGTCGATCCCTAGCTGCGCTGTTTGAGCTACGAGAAGAAGTGCATGCACGAGACGAGGCGCCTCCACATGAAGCCCCGAGGGATTCTTCATATCGGCACAGCATCGTGAAAGAAGAAGAAGAAGACATACAAGAAGAGGATTGTCCAGAACCCAGAAAGAAGAGAGCAAAGGCTCTCGAGGGATGCCTAGAATGTCCATCATACTACCACTCCTATTCTCACCCCAACCTCCCCCACCTCTTTCTTCTTCTTCTTCATCTGCCTTATCTTTTCTTCTTCTTCCTCTCGCAACTTCTTCTTCTTCTTCCTCTTCTCTTTCTCCTCTATGCGACTTCCCTCTCCAGTGATGGCTATGTCTCGAGACAGATTTACTTCTCTTCTCTTTCTTCTCATTGCTTCTCCCCGATCGGTTTTCCTCTCTTTCAACACCTTCTATCTGCTTACCATTCTGCCCCAGGGATTGAAAAAGAGACCCTTCTTCGTCATCTTCTCTTCTTTTGCTTCTCATCCCTTCAGCTTCTTCTTCTTCTCCCCCCTGGAAATGTTGACTCTCTCCTCTCTTCAGCACCATCCTTCTCCCTGTCTTTGCAGACGCCATGATCAAATTTCTCTCTTTCTCTTTCTCTTCTTCTTCTCCTCCCTCGTCATCGCCTCGACCTGCGCCTGCGGAGAGGACCTGGGACCCTCCAAAAGAGAAGAGGCGAGCGCTTCGAGATCTCTTGAAAAAGCGAGAGGTCGATCTAGAATGGCGGGCCATCGTAGTTCTACTGGGGCTAGATACCCGCGCATCACTTCCTCCTATCTCCCTCCCTCCCGCGCTGCCTAGAGCTCTCGCGCTTCGATCGCCTCCTGGAGGAGGACGTGGACCTGGCGTGGCTAGTAAGGAAGAGGTCTCTACGCCTTCTCTTCCTTCACGTAGAGACCCTGATGGGAGAGAAGAAGAGAATGAAGGCTCTCTCCCTTCACAGTCAGATGGAGAGAGAAGACCTGCAGTTGCTCCGTCTGTGGTGGAGATAAAGTGTCTCCGAGACTTCAGACTTACTGAACCTGAGAAAGGAAAGAAAAGAGAGAGAAGAGAAAAGAAAGATGCTACAGAAAGACAGAAGAGGATATCAGCTATTATTTGATGCATGCAGATCTATCTAGACAGAGGGAAGATTCAGGTGTATAGACAACAGAAAGATCCTTCAATGGGGTGTAGAATGGTCACGAACTCCCCACACATAGGCGCGTGTCTGCACATACACTCCCCCAAACACATACAGAAATACATATACATTTATATAGATAGATAGATGTAGATAGATTAAAGATAGATGGATAGATAGATGTGGATAGATTAAAGATAGATGGATAGATAGATGTGGATAGATTATAGATAGATGTAGGTAGATTAAAGATAGATGGATAGATAGATAGATAGATTAAAGACAGATAGATAGATAGATCTACATTTGTGGATGCGAAAGAGATGTATGCGGGGACCATGTGAAGGTGTGTGAATATACACATCGCTGTAGAGAGAAATAGTTTCACGAGAAGAGGAGAGACAAGCCGCAGAAATGGATTCCTTCTTCGGTTACTCTCTATCTCTCTAGGCCGCCTACCCTTGCTGCATAAATCCGTAAAAGTATGAGAGAGGTGAGACTAAGATAGAAATATCTTTGAAAGAATGCGTTACCTTGCATGCAGCAATATTGCAACTGTCCAGAGGCAGACTACACGAAGATACACGACAAAGAGACAGAGACAGAGAGAGAGATAGGGAGTTCTCTCTCTCCCTCTCTCTCTTTGTCTCTCTTTCTCTCTCTTTCTTTCTAAGTATCTAGCTGGATAGAAATTCTTCTATCTTCATATACAGGAGGTCAATCATAACGCACAGAGTTATACCGAGAGAAGAAGAATGAAAGTTGTCTTGGGGGCCTACCAACATATCTTCCTTCTTCTCCTACATCTCCATCTTCTTCTTTAATATCTGGAGAGTCTTTTCTACTGCGATCACCCTTATATCCCTCAGAAAGCAGAGGAGAAGAAGAAGAGGCACCTCCCTGGAGTTGAAGAAAACGATGAACTTTTCTTTCCCATCGCCGAGCCAGAGCTAGCCGTATAGCTGTATCAAGATCCGCGCATGCAGTCATCATAAAGAGAAGCCTCTGAAGAATCTCCTGTCCTCCACGCGATCTCCATGTACACTTCACTTCCCATGTGAAATCTTCTTCTTCCTCTTCTTCATCTTCTTCTCTTTCGTGGTCGTTTTCTCTTCCTTTCTGTCGATAGAAATCTCCGTTAGAGTTCTTGTCTCCCCCTTCTCTTCCTTTCTTCTTCGTAAGACTTCCTGTCGCAAGAGACTGAGAAAGAAGAGTCTCGGAGTGTATATCCACCTCAAGCAGCTCAATCTGAATCGAGTCATCTCCCCAACCCCCACAAGGAGAAGAAGAAGAACTTTTCCTAGAGATTAATCTCTCCAGTTCATAGATATAAAGAAACATATGATAGAAAGTCGAGAGTTGCCGGATAGGAAGTAAATGGAGAGAAGCACCTGCATCGATGCATGTCTCAAGCTCCTCACGAGATAAGAGAATTAAAGCAGGTGGTCTGCTATCTCCCTCTCTTCTTGCATTCTTTCTTTCCTTTCTCTCAGGAGAAGAAGAGATCCACATAAGTGAAGAGGAGGTATCCTTCTCTAGATCTTCTTGTTTTCTGCGGCAAAGAGAGATCTTCTCTTTCTCTCTTTCTCTTTCATTCACACCTTCTCCTGTCTCTCTTGAAGAAGCAGAAGAAAACGTCTTCCTTTCTCCTTCAGAAGATTTCCTTCTATACCTCCAAAAAGGAGCCTCTGGTGGGGAGGTTCCCCGACAGAGAAGAGAGAGAAGAAAGTAAAGTAAAGCAGGCTCGTCTCCCTCGCTTTCTTTATCTTTCACATAGAAAGACATATACGAAGGACACGGCTCGACATAAGACAAGGAAGAAAAAGAGAAAGGATGGCATTCTCCCTCATCTCCTTCTTCTTCTTCTTCAGCACTTTCATCTTCATAGACACCCAAACCTCCTCCACAAGAAGAAGGTGAAGAGGCCGACAAACCATCTCCTTTACGATATCTTTCTTTCTCATCTTTCTCCTCATCTTCTTCTTCTTCATCTCCAGAAATAGAAGAAGAAGAGCTTCCAAGGCTTCGCCCAGCAGCAGGTCCTTTCTTGAAGAAGATCTCTCTTCCTGAAGATTCATCTGGAAATCCTCTTGCTCTTCTTCTTCTTCTCCTCGCAGACGCCATCCCAGTTTTCTTCTTCTCAAAATTCTGACGTAGACTTGATAGGAAAGGAGAGGGCGAGCCTCCCCCTGGATGAAGAGATAGAGAAGAGATTGAAATAGTCTCATCTCCGTTCTTTCTTTTCATCTTCTCCTCTTTTCTTCTTTCCCTTCGGAGACTCTTCTTCTTCTTCTTGCTATGTCGATCACTTTGGCTTGTCGTAGAAGTCATGTATGGATCGCAACTAGAGCTATCTTCATCCGATGCGAGACGTTCTCCTTTCTTTCTTCTTCTTTCGAGCTCTTCTTGTTCTCGCTGGAGGAGAGAAGAAGGAGAAAAGAGGGATCGAAAGAATCTCGAGAAGCGAAGAAGGACAGACATACGTAGCAATCGAAGTTGCCGGAGAAGAAAGGCTTTGAAGACAGGATCATGAGAGAACGGCAAAGATGAAGACGAGGAGCTATTCTGGGACAAAAGAGGAAGAAAATTCGACTGTTGGCCTTCTTCTTTTCTCTCTCTTTCTCCCACATCTCTATCTTCTTCTTCTTCATCATCCCTTCTCTTCTTGGATGAAGATTTCTGATAAGATTTGCCACGTGAAACAATACCGGGAAGAGCGGGCGGAGGCGGAAGCACATGAGGAGGTAAGAAATTCTTCGGATAGGATCGAGAGGTGAAATAAGTTGAAGAATAACCTCCAGAAGATAAGGAACACTCGAGCTCTCCTTCTCCTCCTCCTGCTCCTCTTGGAGTAGTAGTAGTAGAAGTAGTAGAAGAATGCTTGCGAGGGAGAAAAGAGACACCCTGACTGCCCATCCCCCCAGTTGTCGGAGACAGAAGCAAACCGCCTCCTTTTTGAAGGGCCTGAGCTGCGCTTGAATTTAGCTTCCGTAAAGCGCTTTTCTTTGTAGTCGCATTTCGTCCGTTTCTCTCTCCTTCCATGTCTCCATTCTTCGGATCCACTCTTCTTCTCCTCTCTTTTTCTTCCTCTTCTTTCTCTGATACTCCTCCAGAACGCATCCTTTCATCTTCTCCTTCATAAAAAGGAGACGAAGACATAGAGAGAGCAAGAGGAGCAGCACCCCTCCTCTTCCCGTTTCTTCCTTCTTCTCCAGACCTCCTGTCTCCCCCACTCTTATAAGGATAAGAAGCAGAAGAAGAATGAAGAGAAGAAGAAGAAGTACTGCTGTTGATATGAGAATTTGGATGATAGCTGGAGCCACTTCCACTACTATTGGTATGATGCAAGGGAGCAGGAGAAGAAGAAGAAGAAGACGCTTCCGCTTTGAAAGGAAAGGTAAAGACTTCTTCGAGTTTCGTTGCGAAGTGCATTTTCTTTGCTCCTTCTACGACAGCTCCACCGAGAGATGAAGGCGTAGTTCCTGTCCCGAAGAGAGGAAGACGTCCATGGTGGCTCCCCCCTCTCTTCTTTCTCTGCTGCGAGAAGGACGTTGAGTTTGATGTCCCTGTCTCTGAAAGACCTGCGTGGCTCGACGAAAGAAGACGGCGGCGATGGACTTTCTCTTCTTCTTCTTGTCGACGTTTGCGTCTCTCGAGCTCTTGTGTAGACACGGGACATGAAGACACTGCAGGGCTTGAAGAGAGCTAAGAAAGAAAGAAAGAGCAAGAAAGAAAGAGTGAGAAAGAAAGAAAGAAAGAGTGAGAAAGAAAGAAAGAAAGAAAGAGGAAAGAAAGAAAGAAAGAGTGAGAAAGAAAGAAAGAAAGAGTGAGAAAGAAAGAAAGAGTGAGAAAGAAAGAGGGAAGAAAAACTGCAGAACCACAAGGAAATTACAAATGGATAGATAAATAAATAAATAAATGGATAGATAGATAAATGGATAGATAGATAGATGGATAGATACTCGTAAATATATACACATAGGACTATATCTACCTAGCTATCGAGATATATAGATATATATAACGACTGTATACGCGTCTATCTGAAGTGAGGGAAGAAGAAGATCTTTCTCTCTCTCCCACAGAGAGAGAAAGAATGAAGAGTCAACTCCTGACGTCAAGAAGAAGAGAAAGAAGAAATCCTAAGTGGTGGGGGTCATAGGAGGGAGAGGGGGGAGATTTACCTTCCATGCTTCTTGGAGTCTAAGCAGTCGAAATCGTAGATCTAGAGGATGGATCGACCCCCTGAAATTACACCCCCATATGCAGTCGACCCCGGGGAGAAGAAGACGAAGAAGCTTGTTACTTCCGCTACTAGGAATCTGAAAATTGATGCGAGAGAGAAAAGCTAATTGCAGAAGAAGATGAAAGTTTGCATTTAGCAGTTTCGCGTCTGGACAAATCCACTCTCTCAGGACAGGGTTCTTATACACGGGTTCGATATCGCACAGCATGACAGTGCTTTCTTCTTCTTCTTCTTGTTCCTTTCTTGGACCTTTGTGAAGGACGTTTTCCTCTTCTTCCTCTTCTTTCTTCTTCTCCTCGTTTGCGGAGATAACTTGCGTTCGATTCATCCATTCGCTCAGCTTCACACCATAAGGACAGGAATCTTGTTGAAGAAGATATTCTCTTCTCGATAAAACTCTCTTCTTCTTCTTCGTCTCTTCCACTAAATGGGGAGAGCTTCTCTCTGAGACATTCTCGCCATCTTCTTCCTCTTCTCTTCTTCTTCTTCCTTCTTCTTCTTCTTTCTCTCGCCCTCCTCTTCCCCTACTGCCGGCACTTCGCTTCTTTGCGTCAAGATTCGATGTAGATGGAAGACTGCCCGCCCCGCCTAGGAGACCAAAAGATCGCGATTTCCTTAGGAACTTTCCTCCTCGGCTTGAAGATTTATTTTCCAAAGCTCCATTCTGCTTCAATCGATACCCTGTCGATGCTGATGCATGCGAAGAAGAAGAAGAGAGAACAAGAGATGTAGGGTCGTCAATCGGCATCGAGAGAAGATCGCCTCCTTCTTGGTGTGTTTCTCTACGATGGATCTTCTCTGAGATGTCCGCATCGTCATTTATTAGACTTTCTCTCTGTCGTATTTTCTTTTCTCTTTCATGCAAACTTCTATCGAGCCGATCAAGAGACTCGCTTGGTAAGTCTTTCCTACTTGGGTCAAAATTCTCGAGAGGATAGGAGCCCCCTGAGTAAGAAAGAAAAGAAGAGGAAGAAGAAGATTCGTGTGGAGATGAGAGAGGATTTGCTATAAGTAAAGCATAGGACGTATATTGGCTATATTGATGTACAGTAAGAAGAACTAGCTCATAGGCTAGCATTTGGAGATCTTCTTCGGAGAATTCTAGATCTTCATACATTTCGTGAGATCTTGAATATCCCCTTTCTTCAGCTTCTTCTTCTTCTCCTCTGCCTTTGTCTCTTCCTGTTCCTCTTCTTCTTGTCTCTTGTTCTCCCCCTTCTCCTCCTTTGCTTTGCTTACCCCGATCTTCTTGGAGCATCTTCTCTCTCTCCAGTTCATTTTGCTCTTGGCGCGCCTTGATCTCTTTAATGCTAATGATCGACATATTTCTCTCTTGCGAAAAGGCAGAGACAGTCCCGGTCATTCCTCCTCCTTCTCTTGTTTTCGCCGCCGCCGTTATCTTCCCGACAGATGACGAAGGAGATCGAGCTATCGCGCTAGCCACAGCTCGACGACAGCATCGAAGGAGATACGATGGGAGAATCGATTGTGCTGTATCCTCCATGACTGAAGAAAGACACAAGGGAAAAGACTTGGACTCCCAAGGAGGCGGGAGACAGTCTCCCATCTCAAGAAAAGACGAAGAAGAAGATGAAGATGAAGAGGAAGAGTTCGGGTGAAAAGGAAGAGGAGTGGAAGAAGAAGAAGGCTGAGCCGTAGCCAAAGAAAGCCTTGAAGGGGAGAGACGTTTAGGAGAAGAGGAAGAGTCAGGAAGAAGGGAGGGAGATGTATTTACACGACTTGTCTCATCGGAGAGAAGAGCAAGAGAAGAAGAAGAAGAAGAAGGAGAATGGTGTTTGAAGAAGATGGAGGAACGATAACATGTGAAGTGTCTGTAGAAGTAGAGACAAGGAGAGAAGAGAAGAGTGAGAGGTAATCTTCTTATAGAGAGAAGAAACATCTCGTATCTCAACTCTGCTAGCAACGATGAGAATTCGACTGACGAAGACGACGACAGTAAAGAAGGGTCTTTCGTTTCTTTCTTCTTATCGATCAGAGGAAGGCTTCTTCTATTCTTCTTCTTTTTCATACGGTGGGGCTCTGAATGGACAGTAGGAGAAGAAGAAGAAGCGACTGATTCATCGTCACTCTCTTCTTCTTCTGCTTCACTATGAGCAATACTACCTACATCTCTGGATCTGTCTTCGGGGAGCCGCCTAGGAGTGTAAAGAGAAATTTTGTCATCTTCATCGTGTTTCTTTTCTTCGTTTGGGTTCGTGCCTTGTCGTTCTTTCATGATGGAAGAAGAAGCCTTCCTCTGCGACTCCCCTCTATCCCCCCCCCGTTCTCTTCCTCTGGTAGAAGACGAAGAAGAGCATCGATACGAAGAGCCCTGCTCATCATCGATGCTCGACAATCGATCTCGACTCCGATCCAGACTGAACTCTCGATTCAAACCCGTCCCTCTCTCCCAGCCTTCTCCTCCTCGAGATCTCCCTTCAGCATCTTTCTCTCCTTCTCTTTCTCTTCGCGTTCTTCTCGATTCAGGAAGATGAAGAAGAGACACCTCCCCCGGAGAAGCCATCAAATAGCCTTCTTTCTTCGAGAGACCATCATAAGGAGTGGAATTCTCATCTCCTTCTTGTCTTTCAAAAGAGCATGCCACACCGCCTACTCGACTTCCATCAGGTGTATCTACACCCCGACTATTCCCTTCTCCTTCTCTTGGGAGATGAAGAATCGACTGTGGCTGCCGAGCTTCTCCTGTCGTTGCTTGTGAAAGAAGAAGGGCTTTAAGTCTTTGGTTCTCCTTCTTAAGATAAGCTGCCTCGTTGTCACGTGTCATTTCCCGTCGACGCAGCTCGTGATAAGAATCTTTCAAAGTCTTCGCTTCCGCCTCCTGTCGAGTTTTCTCTCTCTCCAGCTCTTCGATCTTCTTCTCGCGCTCTTTCAGCAAGTTACGTAAAGTAGCTAAGAAGAGAAGAGAAGAAAGCAAAGGAAGAAAAGAAAGAAAGAACGAAGGGGGCAAAGGAGAGAAACAAAAATGGGGAAGAGACACAAACATGACTGAAAGAGATAGGAAAGAAAGAGAGGTGGGAAGAAAGAAAGAGAAAGAAAGAAAGAGAAAGAGTGAGAAAGAAAGAAAGAGAAAGAGTGAGAAAGAAACAAAGAAACAACGAAAGAGCGAGAAAGAAAGAAAGACCTCGTACCCACAGTTGGTCTTAGTGGACAGTATCATTTATGTAAACGCTAAGTATCTCTATATACGTATACACACGTCGATATCTACGTATATCGATATGTCTCCGTCTTTCTATCTCTACACGACCTCTTTATGTCTATCTGCCTTTCCCCTCTCTAGAGAATGCTTCTATCCATCTACATCTATGTGAACGACTTTATATCTTTTCTCATCTCCATAGAGAACAAAGCTCCTTCATAGAAAGTCTGAATCCCTTAGAGTTGGCACGAGTCTATACTCCAAACCTAGGGAGAGAGGCAAAGACAGACGCGAAGCGAGAGAGAGGAGAGAAATGAAGAGAAGAAGAAAAGTAAAGAGAAGAGAAGAAGAAATAGAAAGAAAGAGTGAGAAAGAAAGAAAGAAGACCGTTTGAAGACTAGACAGACAGCACTTCGATCGATCACATCATGTGCCTTTCGTTACCTCCCTCACAAGAAGAAGAAGAGATTGGATCGTAGTCCAACGATGGATATTTGCCTCCTTTTGAGCTAAGCGGTTCGCTTTCCCCCCTTGCAGCCCTAATTCCTGCGGCGAGACTCTCGAAGAAATTTCTGTTGCTCTTCTTCTTCTTCTCCTCACTACTCACGCCTAGACCTCCTCCTGCAGGACCTTCAAGGCGATTCGACGCTAGAGCTTCTTCGAGATCTTTAGAGACAAGAGGGGCTTCGATCTCTTCATACACACTCTTCAACTTGAGCTCAAGAGCCGTCGCCCGAGCCGTGTCATCCAAGTTCTTTATGAACGTCAAATGTGAAGGAACTATCGTGTGAAAATATTCAAGGAAAGCCTAAGAAAGAAAGAAAGAGATGAAAAGAGAAGCTAACGAATCAGTAGACAGAAAAGAGAGAGAAAGAAATGGGAAAGAAAAGAAGAGAGAAACTGAGAAGGAGGAATGCGGGAAACGGTAGACAGAAGGTTCTTCTCGACTACCATCATCCTATAGTAAATCTAATACAACTCTTCTTCTCTCTCTTTCTCGAAGTCCTTCTCCCTCTCTATCTATCTTTAATCTATCTTTAATCTATCTTTAATCTATCTCTGCATCGACTTCTTACTCTACTTTACGGCGACAGGATGGTGTGTATGACTGGCTTTTGATTACCTGTATGTCTATATATGTCTATATATATATAGACATATATCTATATCTATATATACATATACATATATATATATATATATATATACATATATATGAGCGAGTATACATGGTAAATAGAAATACGGATTGATATGAAGAGAAGAGAATTGAAAATGTAGAGAGAGAAGACGTCGTGCCATCAGGAGAGGAGATGTTTACTTTGGAGGGTTTAATACTTTTCTTCTCTTTAGCCTCTATCTCTCTCTCTCTCCTCTACTTCTACCTCGGGAAAAGAAGAAGAATTGAAACTAGAAAAGAAAAGAAATTCTCCTAAGTTCTCTACGAAAGATTCATGAAAAGTAGATCTCTAAATCCTCCTATTCTGCCTCGGCAACAAGCGTATATGGATCTATACATCTAGCTATGTATGTATGTATATATAAATATATATATATATACATGTGATATTCTACTGACACACATGCCTTCGACCAGACTCACACATAGAGATACTTCCTTTAAATCTATCAATGTACTTCTATATATATTCAGAGAGAGAGAGAAAAAGGTAAGTATACAGTGCATGCATAGTTGTATGCTGAGGATATATATATATATACTTCAAGAGCTATAGTATATGTATATATAACTGTGAAGAGAGAGAGATACCTCATCCTTGTTAAACTTGGAATTTTTTCTTCATCTTGTTCATTTTAAAGATCTTGATCTTCTACTACCATTCCTCTTCTTCTTCCTCTCATCATGTGCTTTCTCTTGTGCTCTACATACATATCCAGCACGCCAAGTCTCTACAGTACTACGCAGATAAAGAAAGGAGAAAGAGAGAAGGACAAAAGAAAAGACATGCCCGTCCCCCCAGCGCTACAGACCTTCTACTAGAGAAAGTTCGTCTTTAGAGCCTCTCTTCATTCTCCATACAACACAGAAAGAGAATACACGCACAAGCCACAGGAAGAAGAAGAAGCAAACCTCAGAGATGATGAAAATATCTATCTGCATGCATGCATGTTGGTGAAAATGGAATTGAACGAGGCTTAACTAGAAGAGAACCCTTTCTCTCTCTCTCTCTCTTCGAATATAAAGAAAACAAGGAGAACGCACGTACACATATATAGACTTCATACCTATCTATCTATCTATCTCTTTCTCTCTCTATAGATAAATATATATACATATATATGGATCGAAGAGAGATCATCGATTTTCTTATCGATGCATACCTTCGCAGCAGATCGTATAGCGAGGATGGAGGTAGCGGCAAGAGAAGAAGAAAAGGCAAGAAGCCTCTTACTATTCCTGGAAGTCTCTGCTACTGTTGCTTCATTATTCGAATGAGAAGACTGTGAAGATGTGTTGGTCTTGACTAAAGAGAGGAAATTCTCATTTAAACTCTCCTCAGGAGAACGTGAACGAAGTAAAGAAGGAATCCATACAAGTGCAGGTGATGCCCCTTGCCTAGAAGAGACACACATACATATCAAGCATACATACATCAACACATGCAGATATAGAGATAGATGGATGAATAAATGGATCTATACACGTATACACATATAGATACATATATACATATATGTACCTATATGGAAGGAGGCATCTATCTATCTATATATATATATATATATATCTACATACGTGTGAATAGGAGTGTGTACACATACAGGTGTATCTATACAGATGCAGGGACCATCTAGATATACAATGTTATATACACAGAGGGAGATATATATATATATATGTACATATAGATACGGAGTGTGCACATAGTTGTAGATATACATGCATACATGTATATATATATATATGTATGCATGTACACAGCGGAAAGGTAGTGATGGTGACTGAAGCTTCTTTTCTTTGAGTGGATTTGTGAAACGTCAGGAGAAGAAGAGAAGAATTTCGAAGTATACGACAAGATCGATCTCCATTAACAGCCTCCTATATTGATGGCGGATATAGATAGATGGATTAAAGAAAGATGGATTAAAGAAAGAAAGATTAAAGAAAGATGGATTAAAGAAAGATGGATTAAAGATGAGACAGAAACATACATTTTGTTGTTTGCTTTGGGGGATGGAGAGAGAGAGTGCGATCTAGTTGCTGTTGTCTCTTCTTTTTCGTCTTTCTCATTTCTTTCTCTGCCGCTAGTGACACGACTCTGCACTTTCTGCTTTTTCTTTGTCTCCTCCTCAGCACCCCCAGGAGCAAGTCGATGCTGCTCTTGAATCGATACTGAAACAGAAGAAGAAGAAGAGGATTCCGAGGCTTTATTATATTCTGCTAGAGCCGCGTCGTGTAATTTCTTTGCGCGGACGACCCGATCCTGGGCCTTTTGAAGAATTCCAGGTGCTACGGAGGAGCCGAAGAGACTCACGAGCTCCTTCAAACTCTCGTCTGCTCTCTACAAAGAAGAAGAAAAAGAAAAAGAAGAAGAGGACAGAGAGAGATTGAATATGAGATAAGGAGATAGACTTCTGCATGAAAAAGAAAAGAGATCTTCTCTCTTCTTCAACAACAGCAGAGAAGAAACACAACGGAGAACTGCGTACGTATATATACACATATATATATATATATACGTATATATATATATACATACATATACATATATAGAGATATATGCAGCTGAGAATATACTTCTTGTGAGATGTGCTATATAGAGAGACAGAGTAGAGAGTTACGATCTACATAGATGTACATACCCGTAATAGTAGTAGTAGTCTTGCTACTACCACTTCCACTACTGCTGAGCTCTTTTTCCGTCTGTCTCTCTTTGTGTCTTCCATACAAATATATATATATATACATATATACATATGTACATATATAGGTATAGATGCTGTTAGACATCTTTCTCACATGACTTATCTGACAGATATATATATATATATACAGCCTTCTATGACGTGTATATATATATATATATATCATAGAAGGCTGTACATGATGCGATATACATGGAAGTTAGGCGTTCTAGCTGTCTGAGAGACGACCTCCTCGTTCAAGACTTCCGAATGATCTATACACCTGCTCTAAACATACAGTCTGCTTTCTTCTCCATAGGAGCATACTATTAGATGACGCTGTATACATACATCTCCATACATACCTAGACTCGCAAATCTCTTAGATCTGCAGCAATACTCGAAGACCGGCGCCTCTCATCACACACGTCCATGCATGCACACCCCACTAGACACTACAGATACCTTATACATACACATACACTTATCAAGAGAGAGAGAGAGAGATAAAGACTGAACGGAGGAAAGAACTTCCATATACACAGACAGAGAGAGAGAAGCGTATAGTGAATGAGAGATAAAAGACTTTCATATAGATAGAAAGAAAGAGGTATAGGATGATAGATCTCTTTGTAGGAAGCCGTGGGTATACCTTCATTTCTTCTTGCGCCAGTTGAAGTTTCTTTAAGGCTTTTTGGACTTCTGTCGATGCAGGATGGACTCCTTCTATTCTCACTCCCCCTCCCGCTTCCTTTCCGCTTTCATTCTCTAGGCCAGACGCATGCTTATCATCTTGTGCTGGACTTGCAGGAAGCTTTCTCTTAGATGCTACACTCGCTAACGGCGAAGAAGAGGCACTTCTGTCTTGTTCTTTTTCTTTCTCTCCCCCTCCTTCTCCGTTGAGATAAGAAGGCTGTTTAGTGTGATGGTCTCTATTACAGACATCCTCTAAGACAGCTTCGATAGGAGTTGCAACTTCTGATTTAAGTCGATTGGCTAGCCGTTCTGTATGAATCGATTGTGTGAGACATAAGGAGAGAAAGTCTTGGACAGCTGGGAGAAGATCTCCACCTAAGAAAGAACCTCCCTCTCCTTTACCTCTTGCAGATGGTCTATCCAGAGAGAAAGAAGAAGAAGTCGATTGCACTTCAGAGAAAACCGCCGCCCCTTTATGATAAAGAGAACGGAGATCTTCTGCATATCGATAAAGAAGATGAACGAACTCTTCATGCAGAAAGGCTAGCATAGCAGCTGACTTGATATCTGTAAAGATCTGTTGAGGAGAAGAAAAGATAGGAGGAGGAGAAGGAGAGGGAGAAGAAGAGGAAACGAGAGAAGATGCCATTGCAGATTTACCTAGATCATCTGGGGGGGGTGAACAGGGAGAAGATGAGGTTGAGAAGAAGAGAGCCTCAGTCCCACTGATGTTCTTCTCCCCCTCTCCCTTATCAAGCAGAGAGGCAGGGGGGGGAGAACAACGAGGAGGGG
>NW_027154945.1:0-360 GCF_002600585.1 Cystoisospora suis
TTTAGAACTTGAGTGTTGCGTACTATTGTATGCAAATTCTAACAATGGTAATATTTTAGCCCATCCCTTATCATTTCCCAACAGTGCACACCTTAGCATCTGCTCTATTGTTTGATTCGTTCGTTCCGACTGCCCATCTGTTTGAGGATGATAGGCAGTCGACATTCTTTGCTTTATTTTTAATGATTCGCACAGACACCGCCACAGTTCCCCCGTAAATCGGGTATCCCGATCGCTTACTATAGCTTTCGGAACCCCATGTAACCTAATCACTTCTCTTACAATCAAACGTGCGATTTCTTCCGCCGACGCTGCTTGCGTCGTTGGAACGAAGTGGGCCATTTTGGATAGTCTACACAC
>NW_027154946.1:0-222 GCF_002600585.1 Cystoisospora suis
AGAGAAGAGGAAGAAGAGAAAGTCTTTTCTTTAACTCGAGAAGAGCTTCAGAAACTCCAGAAGATTCTTAAGCGCTTCTCCCCAAGTGAACTCTCTGCTTTACATCAGCTCACACTTACAGTCGATGATATCGAAAGACTCGATACACCTGGATTTCTCACGAAACCATCAAAGAGATATAACCCTACATATCTACTCACTTCTCCCTTTCTTTCTTCTTCT
>NW_027154946.1:632-814 GCF_002600585.1 Cystoisospora suis
TTCCTCCTTTTTGAGAAAACCTCCTTCGATAGACAGCCCAGGGAAGCTCCATCAGCTTCTTCTTCTACGAGAAGAGAAACGTTTCGTTGTATGGAGAGTCCGACAAGCTGTTTGTCTATGTTTACTCTTGAGGGGGATCGATGCAAAGAAGATAGCTTCTCTCTTATCCTTTCCTGGTGGAG
>NW_027154946.1:1212-50749 GCF_002600585.1 Cystoisospora suis
TACCGACTGCGCCAAACGCCCTTAGTGAAGCAAGTATATACCTGTATCTCTATATACGTACCTATACATATGCATACAAATACATACATACCTACATATAGGCAGAGAGAGAGGCAGTTGCTCATGCAGTCACTCTTTCTCTCTGCCTCCCCTCTCCTTCCCGCGCTTCTCCTTGTGTGTTGTGACTGACTAGTTCTGATAAGAAGAAGTTCTTTCGTCCGTTCATTCCTCCAGAGGTCTTGTAGTTTCTAGCGGGGTGGAGAAACCGAATAGATCGAGTCTCTCTTTGTAGCATTCTTGCCAGGTCTTTCTTGTCGAAGAAGAAGAAGAAGACATGTATCTGTCATTCTGTGGTGTGTGAAGCGTCCCTTGTCTAGAGAGAGAAAGAGAGAGAGGGAGTGAAGTATCTTTGTAGAATTTCTTGAAGAGAAAAGAGAGAAGGAAGAGATTCTCTAGATAGGAAAGAGAGTTCCTATTATCTGTAAGGATAAGATCTCTACACATCACTAAGCCTCTCTTAAACCTTCAGAGGCATTCCCATACATTCCCACACGTCACTCTCGATATTAGCATATGATCACGAGCACGGTCCTACTTAAGCTATGTTTCAACCATCTCATCTCTATATGTATATAATGCACACTTACAAATAGCGAGAGATTCATATAGAATACTGTCTTGGTAGTTCCACATCTATGTATATGATCTCTATCAAGGGCATAGGTATAAAATACTTTCCCTATCTGGCTGTCTGTCTCTGCGTGTGTGTGTCTCCAGTCTATCTCCTCCGTATCTTCGAAAGATCCATCCATCGTTGATCGATCTCTGTACCGTTACCAGCTCTATCTATCTTCAATCTATTCAACTATCTTTCTTTCTGTCCAACTGTCCTAAGGATATTTATGTATCTAAGCAGAGATAGAGATCTATTCCCTACCAGCGCTTCTCTGGATTGGGTAGAGAGAGTAGAAAGTCGTGATTTCTATACATAAAGAGAACAAGTCCATGTATGAAGGAATGAAAGAAGAAACTGTCAAATGTCTTTTTAACAGACACCCGGCTTTTCTAAATCTCTCTCTTTTCTTCTTCTTTCTCTTTCTTCTTTCTCGTTGTATCTTATGTGTTTCTCTTTCTGTTTTGACGATGGCTCCAGATTGTCTTCTTCTCCTCAGTGTTAGTCTTCTTTTCTTTCTCTTTTCTTTCTTTCTCTTTCTTTCTTTCTTTCTTTTTTCCTCTTTCTAGACTCGCTTAGAGAACAGTGGTTTAAGCCCTCATCTCACTCCTATTCTTGAACTACCAGATGTGACGCCTTCTATAGCGAAACTTCTTCATGATCAGTTAGGTGTATGTACACCTCAACAACTCCTGTCTGTAGGGCATGTGAGAGTTGAGAAGGTCTTAAGGAGAAGACTGAAGCAAAATAGCGTCATCTTTCCTTCTCCTTCTATCTCTTCTTCTTCTGCTTCCTCTCGATTACCGAAGAATCATTTGCATGCTCCTGGTGATCCATCAGCAACTAAAGAAGAACAAGAAGAAAGTAAACCAAAGGGCACCCTCGTCTCTCAGAGAAGGGCATTCACTCTACAGCGAATGGGCACAGTCAAGATGAAAGAGGAGAGAAACAACGGTCAAGACGAAAGAAGGAGGGAAGCTCAAGGGGGACCTCCTCGATCATCTTCTACATTATTCTTTCACGCTGGCTTAGCTGCCTCGCAACTGACAGGAAGGCTCTTCGTACAAGCCAGACAGAAAGCGATGAAGGATGTAAGCCACACCTACACACACATAGATAAACAACACATCTATGAAGGGAAAAAGTTCAGCTCCTTCTGCCTAACTAGAGAGGCATTAGAAGTCTCGCAGTCATCGTGCTTCTGCAGACACCTTTCTAGAGTTACATAGATATACAGGTACGTCAGTGAAAGCACGTTGTTTATATGGAGAGAGAGAGAGAGGAGAGCTTGTGTATGGAGACGTAGATAGGAGAAATGAGGAAGATAATGAGGAGGAATGCCTCGATATGTATATGCAAAGATCTCTGAATATGCGTGTATATATCTACATGTATCTTGAGATGCAGGGGTCCCTCTGTCTTTCTTTCTCCAGCATATCTACATCTGCGTATGTATACCTATATGTGCATTTGTACATAGGTACGTATCTATGTATGTATAGGAATGTGTTTCGAGAAATGAAGAAGATCATCTTCTTTTCAGTCTTTGTCCTCACTGCGCCCCCACCCACCTTATCTTCTCCTTCTGCTTCTCCTTCATCCAGACTCAAGCCTGTCTCTCTTTCTCTTTTCTCTCTTTCTCTCTCTCGCATCTTTAGAGAAAAAGAGATTAGCGACGAGTTGAAAGTGACAAGGAAAAGAAGAAGCAGAGAGCAAGAGCGAGCCCGTCCATCCGTCTGTGTATATGTTTTGCAGCAGGAAGCTTCACAGATCAGCCTTTGCCACCTTTCATTATCTCATCTAGGCATAGAGGCTCATCTGGACGTAGAGAGGGAATAGAACAAGAAGAAAAAGAAGAAGAGAGACGTACTTAGGTGACTTCACGTGCTTCATCTAATTTCTGTTGAAGACAGTCAGTTTGCTGAAAATATGTTTACGAGGAACTCGAAGAGGTGTGTGCTCTCTCTCTCTCTCTTTCTCTCTTTCTTTCTCTTCTCTTCTCTTGCGTTCTTTGGTAGTCTTGTATGATGTAGCTCTTGGATGCATGAGAGTGAATTAGGTACGATTGCGTGTGTGAGAATCTTCCTCTAATTATCGAACTGACAGGAGATACCTCGTCTGTCTAAGAAGGAGAATCTTTCTTTCTATAGGATCGTTTTCACCATAATCATCATCTTCTTTTTCTTCGCTTTATCTTTGTCTGTTATCCCTCTTTTCTCAGGTACGTGAAGCACGTACTCGAAAAAAGAAGAAGTCTGATGGATCTACGTCCCCGTTCCTACTTCTCTCCTCATCTTCTTCTTCTTCGGCGTCTTTTTCTTCTAATGTGAAGGCATCTTCCTTACGTTCAAAGACGTCTTTAGCTCCTTCAGCAAACTCCACGACCGACAGATCTTTCTGTCTTTCCCCCTCGTCGTCTCCTTCTACTCCTCTGTCTAGCCCGCCTCCTTCTTCTTTCTCTTCTCAACATTCTCATTCTTCCTTCTCCTTCTCTTCCTCTTCTTCTTCTCATCACCCTCATATCTCAGGCTCTGTATCTTCTCTCGTATGTCCTGCTGCTGTCCCGTCTCCTCTCAAGGCATCTTCCCAACCTAGAGACGGCGTCTTCACGCCGTCTCCTGAGAAGGATCTTCTCACCCTAGGAAGAACGTCGTGTTCGAGAACTCTCTTCTCGGCAACAATGCCTTTCGTTTCTTCACTCTCTTCCTCTAGCTCTCATACAAATCACACACACAATCTATCTCTTCCTTCTTCTCCTCTTGTCTCTTCTTCGTCACCTTCTTTTTCTTCTTCTGTCTCTTCGTCATCTTCTTCTTCTTCTCTACCTTATACAGATGTGAAGCCGTTGCCTTCTTTATCTTCTTCGAACTCCTATCTCATTTATCATCGATCTTCCTCTTCCTCTTCTTCGTCTTCTCTCCCTTCTTCTTCAGCCTCCTGTCTCACTACCGTCGCTTCACATGTTCTATCTCCTTCATCCACACTTTCTTTAGAACCTAATCAGCAGGAAAAGATCTCTTCTTCATCTTCTTTTTCTTCTTTTTCAGCGACAGCATCTAAAGAAGGAAAAGAAGCGCTTCCTGAGCCACGCCACTCTCCCGCTATTTCTCTTCGAGAAGATAGAAATCCTTTCGTTAGCAATAAGAAGAGTCATCTTCTCTCAGTGCTTTCATCGTCTTCTTCTTCTCTCTCGTCTTCTTCTTCATTCTCACCTTCCTTCTTCTCATCCACCCCCTCACCAGGTGTACGTACACTCTCCAGTAGCAGTGGGAGTAGGAGAAGTAAGGAAGGATACGAAAGGCGCGCTGAAGGCCTTTATGAAGCCCAGAAGATAGAGACTGCAGCTCAGACTTCAACTTCTCATTCTTCTACCTCTCTTCCTCTTCATTACTCGACAGAAGCAACACTTGAGAAAAGGAGTTCTCCCTATCGAGAAAACGCATACCTAGTTAAACAGTGTGAAAAGACACATAGTCAAAGCAGTCATCTCTCCGCATGCTCGGCACCCTCCTGTTACTTACAGCCAGGTGTATCTACAGCATCCTTAGCCTTACTTGCATCTCGATCTCCCTCATCACCCCCTAGTCTACAAGAAGATTTCTTATCCAAGCAAGAAGAAGAAGAGGAAGAGAGCTCTCATTCTCTTCTTCATCCCTCAAAAAGGCAACGTCCTTCTTCTCCATCTCTTTCATCTTCTTCTTCCTCTCTTCCTCCTTCTTTCTCTTCTTCCCTTTCTTCTTCCTCCTCTCTCACTTCTTCTCTCTCTTCTTCTCTTTCTTCTTCCTCCTCTCTCACTTCTTCTCTCTCTTCTTCTCTTTCTTCTTTGTCTTCCTCTTCTTCTCTTACTTCCTCTCTCTCTTCTTCTCTTTCTTCCTCTTCTTCTTCTCCCTCTTCTGTTCAGCACGTTCATCTCCCTGGTCGAAGTGTTTTTTCTTCCTATTCTTCTCCGTGTGTTAATGGAGGACGTGCCTCCACTGCCCCTCCTCGAGTGAAGACGGCGTTTCTTCTTCCTCCTCCTCACGATCGACTTACTCGAGGCCATTCTGGACCATCCTTTCAAAATTCTACCACATCTCACATGCTCTCTTCTTCTTCTTCATCCTTATACTATTCTTCTGCTTCTCTTCCTTGTTCTTCCCTTTCTCCTTCCTCTTCTTTTTCTTCTCCTTCTTTTCTTTCTTCGTCTCATACCTTTCCTTCATCTTCTTCTTCTTCTTGTCGATCGTTTCTATCTTCATCTTCTTCTTCGTCTTCATCCTCTTCTTCTTCGTCACATATCTCCTCGTCTCGTAGCTTCTGTGCTGCGGTCTTAAGCTCTTCTCACTCCCCCCTCAATCGCGCAATCCCTCAGTTGCCTTCTGATCCTTTTCGAAGGCCTTCTCTTCATTCCTCTTCGCATCTAGACCAGACCTCCTCGTCTATAGAAGAACATCCATACCGTCACCCCCCTCGAGACCCTCTCCAATTTCTATCAGGTCCTTCCAGACAAGCGAAAGAGAAAAGAGAGAAAGAAAAAGAAGATGGAGAAGATGTCTATGAATCGGCGATAGATCTTCATGGGGGAAAGAAGGACAATGAAAGAGAGAAAGGTGTTTCTTCTTCTAGACCTGCTCTATTTCCTTCTATAGCACGTGAACAGATAGAGGTAGAGGAGAAGAAGAAGAAATCCATCAAGGAAGAGATGCTGCTGCCTTCTATTGAAGCTTTTCAGGACATTATTCACGAGTGGCTACAAAGAGAAGGATATTCTTTCTCCTCTTCTCTTTATCAGAGCCTTTCATCAAGAGCATCGCCATCGTCGTATCTATCATCTTCTTTCTCTTCGTCTTCTTCTTGTCCAATGCATGCACTAGATCCATTTCATCAAAGGGGCATTTCTTCTTCCTCCTCCTCTCCTTCTTTCTCTTCTTGTTCTTCCTTTCTGGAGGAGGACGGCCCCCCTCTCTTACATCTCGCGTATAGAAGAGTAGTCTTAGAAGGCTATCCTTATGCCTTGATAGCTCACCTTCAAGGAGAAGATCACAAAAAGATGAGAGAAGATAGACAAGATGAAAGAGCAGGTCCTCCCTCTTCTTATCGTCAGTCTCTCTATGACACTGGAGAGATGAGAAAGAAAGAAGAAGAAAAGATAGTCTCTCCTACCTCTCTTCATTCTCTTCCTCTTCTTCGTTCTTCTCTTCTTTTTCCGTCTCTCACATCCGTTTTATTTTGTATCCCGGAAGAGCTTATTCTTCCTCATGTTATAAGACCTCTCCCTTCATCTTCTTCACATACGCTTCTCAAGGCGGCCTCTCTTCCAAATCGCATCCCTCTCTCTTCTTGTTCATCTTGTTCCTCTGTTTCTCCTGCTTCTTCCTCCTCCTCCAGATTCTCTTCATCTTCGTCATCTTCTTTCTATCATCATTCCTCTTCCTTTCTTTCTTCTTCTTCTTTTTCTTTATCTTCTTCTTCTTCACCTTGTCAGAAGTGTTCTTCTCTCAGAGCTTCTTCTTCTTCTATTTCCCCTACTTCTCCTTCTCCCCCTTGTAGGCCTCCGCCTGCTGAAGCTCTCCTCAAGTCAAGCCCTCTTCTCTCAGTGAGTCTCCTTACCTTCAAGATAAGAAAAGACAGAAGAAGAAGTCGACGACGACGAAGAAGAAGAACGGAAGATCTCCATCCTGAAAGAAACGAAGAAGAAGAAGATGAAGCGAGTCTCTTATATGAAGGAGATTCAAACAAGGCACCCCCCCCACTCCCTAAGCTTCCTCACACTCTCCGTCGTCTTGTAGCGAGCGCAACAGCAGGGGAGGGAGTCTCTGCTTCTTCTGCAACACACCGAAGAACTCATGGCTTGAGAGCTTTTCTTTCCCAGAGAAGAGCCTCTTCTCTCTCTCCTCTCGATACAGTCAAAGAAGAAGAAGAAGAGGAACAAGAAGAAAGAGATGAAGAAGGGGAAAATGAAACGGTAGATGAATTAGGTATGCGGACGAGTCAGATGTCTTCAGTCTCTTGTGGAGTTCCTTCGAAAGAAGAGAAATCTAAGCATCCTCATCATAGACCTTTCGAGGTCGATTCCATTCCTCATAATTCTTCTTCTTCTTCATTATCCTTTTCTTCTTCTTCTCGTGTAACTGTAGTTGCAGGTTTATGTGTAACGTGTCCTCTCTATGGAACATTTCTTCTTCCTATCTCTCCGCATGCTAGGGAAGTATCGCACACCCCGACTCTCGTCTATGAAAAGAGCCAGTGTGACGGTAGAGACGTAGCGAAGCATAACACGAGAGAAGAGAAAGAAGAAGAAGAAGAAGGAAGAACAAGAAAAGGAAGAGTGAAGGAGAAGGTCTTTAGGAGTGAAGGAGGATATGAACAAGAAGAAGAAGAACGCCGAAGAATGAAAGAGATGGGTGAGAGAGAAGAAAGAAGAGAAGGAGAGAGGGAGGCAGACGACGAGAAGATGGAAAGAAAGAAGATCAGTGATTTACTTAGAAACCTTCTTCTTTCGAGGCATAATGACGAAAACTCTTCTTCTGGAGAGACAACTAAGAATAGAACACGAGGAGGAGAAGAAGAAGTTAAAGGAAGAGAAGAGAATGAAGAGAAGTCTATGCATCCATCAAGAGACTTTTCTTCCCCTACACCGAAGCGTCGCTATCTTCTTGTAAATGATCGCCAGTCGTGGTTAAGGTTGATCGTAAGAGAGGAAGAAGAAGAAGAAGAGAAGCTAAGAAGACTCAAGTATAGATCACATGGTCTTGAGAAAGAGGAGATAGAAGATGAAGAAGAAGAAAAGTCGAAGAAGAAGCATGAAGAGAGAGAATTTCGATCTCTCCTATCCGAATGGTCCATAACAGATTTAGCTTTACCTCATACTCTATTAGAACGTCGAGCACCCCATATTGTGACCTCAGCTAGAGAAACTCTAAAGACATCTTGGCTAAGAGAGGAAGAAGAAGAAGAAGAAATGCACAGAAGATCAGTTGTCGATTCGCATGGAGGAGAAGAAGAAGAAGAACGGCAGTTGCTAAAACTCTGGGGAAGCCAGGTTCTCATCAGTGGTCTCCATTCTTCTTCTTCTCTTTCTTCTTCTTCTCTTTCTTCTTCTTCTTCTTCTCTTTCTTCTTCTTCTTCTTTACCTATCTTCGTGACAGGTGCTCCATCCAACAGTGGGTGTGTTTCTGTTTCGAGGAGAGGAGAAGAAGAAGAGAGCGAGAGGAGAACGGCAGGACAACCGCCTCCTCGGGAAGAGAGAGAAGGAGATCTCTTTCCGTCTTTACACTCGTGCAAGAAGAACCCGCGGGACGAACACCATGAAAGAGAGAAAGAAGAGACGTGTAGAATAATAGATCAGATAGGCCCTCTTCCTGAGGATCCTCGTGACTTTCCTAGAAAGGAAGAAGAGAAAATGCCAAGTCTTTTGCTAAAGAAGAAAAGTACCATGAGACGTCCTCGCTCTCTTCTTACTTTTCACGATGAGAAAAGAAGAGGCAGACAACAGACAGAGTATACCCAGCTAGCTGTGGAACTTCTACAGCTCCTCCCAATCCACATGAATCGATATCTCGAGACTCAGGAAGAGCAGAAAGACTACAGAGCGAAACCTTCTATGTTGTCTTTATCTTCTGCTGGTAGGTTGCTTCCGTCTGTTAAGGAGATTAAGAGACTTGCTAGAGCTATTGAAGACGCGACAGAGAAAAACTGGAGACGTATATGTGCTTTCATGGTAGGTCTATTCTTCTTCTTATCTTTCTTTTGCTCCATCTTTTCTCTTGTCGTCATTTTCTTCTTCTTCCTAGCGCCTGAATATCTCTTACTTACAGTACACCTTGATCTATTCTCGTTTCTTTCTGGTAGATGTCTTTCTCTCTCTCTTTATCTCTCTATCTTTCACACGGATGTTCCCCTTCTATCTCACTCGTCACGTCTATATCTGTGGCTTGGTCTTTCTCTTCTTCCTTCTCTGCCGTGTCTTCTCTACTCTGTCATCTCAAAGAAAGGAAGGGTTCAACTTCTTTCCACCGCCCTCCTTCTTCTTCAGCATATGTATATCTGTATATCTATATACATATCTATATACATATCTATACATATCTATATACATATTTACACATATCTAAAGATGCACATGTGATATAGCCACCCATCCTCTTACCTAGTCAACAGACGAACAGCCAGACACATAGATGTGAAGTAAGCGAAATTTCTCATGAAGACTTCCTTCACTCACGTAGCCCTGTCTCCCTACTTAGATGTGTATGTATGCACATACAGACAGACAGACAGACATACATACACATCTGTCTATAAGGCGTACCTAGGACTAAAGAGTCTCTAGCTTGTTTTCAGAAAGAAAGCCTGTGATGAGTTGCTATTCAGGGGACAGTCTCTCTTTCTCTCTCATTCTCTCTCTCTTTCTCTGTCTCTCTTCTCGAACTTTGGCTTTCACGATGAGAAAGGAGAGAAGGAAGAAGTGCCTTTTTCTCTTTGGTCACAAGGGAGGTTTGAGGTGTATGTACAGTGTGACGTTGGTTCTTCTTCATGGATGTGACAGAGAGAAGCTTAACGTGTCTTTTTTCTTCTAATCTTCTCGAGTACCGAAGTCACTATCCTGATAAGAAACACTACGACACCATAGAGAGAATGGAAGGGGAGACTGTAGAGGGAAGGCAACGAACACATCCCGTCCATTCAAGAGGTCGAAGTGAGAATCTCTTTCTCTTATTCTCAAGCATCTCTCTCTCGTCGATTCTCATCTATCATCCATCTCATATCTAAATACCTATCTATCATGTATCTATGTATCAATCTTCGTATAGTCTATCCATCTATTTAGCTTTAGTCTATCTATCTGCTCATGTTGTGAGATAAGCGGTGTAGGTATTGGACTCTCTGTCTGCCTATCCTCTCTCTTTGTCTTTGATGTGGTCGCTAGACGATCGGATCTCAATTGAAGCGTGTGCCAGGGCTTCATGAGGTGTATGTACACCTCGAGGTTCCACTTGGTCCTAGTCTCATGCGGATAGCAACAAGACAAGGATTGCCAGTCAACCTTCCTTTCCTTCAAGCTCAAAAATCTCGCTTTCATCGACTCATGTCGATTCTTCAGGTCGGTCTCTCTCTCTCTCTTGATTTCTCTCTACCTTTATCTATCTATCTATGAGTCTATCTATCTCTGCTTGCTGTCTCTATCTCTCTCTCCCTACGTCGGTTCCTTCTTGCCTCGAGTTCTTTCTCCTTTGGGGATAGTATGTTTGTCTTGCCTTTTCTCATTCTTCTTCCTGATGTCCCTGTAGTCGAGGCCTCCTTCTCTGGAGTGTATGTACAGCTCCTTCTACCTTCGCGGCTCCTACCGTAGCGAGGCTCTAGATTGATTCTCTGTGTCTCTTTCTTCTTCCGCTATCGTTCAGTCTTAGCTATGCAAGAGAGAGAGAGCGACCACAAAGAAAGAAAGGGAGAATCAAGATAGCTGCTGTGGCATCCCTATATCGAGCCTGACATATAGACTGCAGAGATAAAGAAGCGATAGACTTCACATAGTATGCAATTCTATCAAGGGACCTCTTTTCTTCTCTTAACAACACTATCACAGAAAGTCCCTGTGAACTCAGAATCCCAGTCTCTCTCTATTTATCTATTTCTTTTCCGCTCTTCCTGTCTTTATCATTCATCGTGTCCATCTCTCTGTCTCTCTCTCTTACTTTCTCTCTGCTTTCGTATCACGGTTCTATCTCTCTATTCAGCTCGCCTCAGGCCGCCGCAATCCCATCCTAACTTTTCTTCATATCTTGTCTCTCACTTCTTATAGGCACATTAAGTATACACTCATGTATATACATAGATATAGGTACAAGTGCAGGTGTATACATGTCTCTCTATCTATATATACTACCTGTAGGTACGTACACATGTTTATGGTGTATCGAGTATATACATATATAGGTAGATGGTATGTATACATGGCTTTTCACGTGCGTAGGTGCTCTAAATAGATAGATTAGAGCTGGGGCGACCTCTCCTTCTTTGATCTGGAGATTAGTTTAGAGTGTGGTAACCAGATGAATACTTTTCTTCTCTTTTCTCTAGACCGTGGAATTGTAGGGACGACAGAACTCTCGGCCTTTTCACCACTTTCTCTCAATGTAGACGCATGTCCAGCTTCTTCTTCTTCTTTATTCCTCTCTCCTCGGCTTACTCATCTATACACCTCTCGTATACATATGTATATTCACATCTGATAATGTATAAAGGAAGCATGTACACGTATACTATCTCACTAGATATATACATATCTCAGCGGTCATATATGTATGGTATGGGTGTATATACATAGTGATAAGAAGCTGAGTATAATTGTATATACATATATATACTCAATAATGTACACACCTATTCGTATATGATGTATACATATACACATATATATATATATATGTATATGAAGGCTCTCTCTGTATACGTGAAGTGATTTTTCTTTGTTGCCTTTTTCTTTTTCTTTTCAGCGTGAGATTTTGGCGATGTGTAGAGGCGGAGGAGGTGAAGGGGGGTGCATGCGATCGCTTGACTTGCTTAGGCCGTCAGATTTGAAGTCGATTCTTCTCTCACATCTCCAGAATGAAGGAGGCTTCATCTCTTCTTCTAGTCTATCTACTCTCCCTTCTAAAGTTTATCCGAATGTCTCTTGTTCTTCTTCTCTTCCTTCTTCTTCTTCCTTTGCCTTCTTCCCCTCACATCAGAACGGTATCGACACTGCGTCATCTGCAGCTTTAGGTTCCTCTTTACGCAGGAGTGAAGGCCTAGTGCGAAATGACATAGATCTCCTAACACATGAGAAAAGAAGAGATGAAGCTGTAGCTTCAGCTGCTATGACGATTCTTGACGTTTTGCGTGAGAAGAGAAGTCTACAGAGCTTCTCTTTCACAGGGACACTCTATGATGTAGAAGAAGAAGAAAGAACAAGAGAAGAAGAGGAAGAGGAAGAAGAAGAAGAACAGATCCTCTATGAATTGTTAATCCGTTTAGATCCGGTGTCACCCTTTTGTCGCCATCTCTTTGGTTTTTATCGTGTATATCTCCTACATCAGACTTTCTCGGAGCTTTTAGAGAATGTTACTTTCATATCTCTTCCTTCTCCTTCATGTCATGACAAGAAGAGTGGAACACATCCGGGTGTACATACACCCCAAAAAGTATCACTCTATACCGGATCTTCCTCGAGTCCAATGCCTAGACTACCAAAAGCACCCCTGCAGATCTCACCGTCCGGTCCTTCTTCGTCAAATTCCGATTCTTCTTCTTCTTCTCTGTCTCGTTCTTCCGTCTTTCCTCATTCATCTTCTCTTCTTAAGTCTCCTAGACTTCAAGGAGAACAAGGAGACAGAAGAAAAGAGATCAATCCGACTCAAGAAAAGAAGCATGTTCTTCTCTGTCAAGCAGTTCCATCGAGTTCCTCTAGAAATCTATCCACTGTGGGGACTTCTCAACAACAGGCATTCTCATCTTCTTCTTCTTCATCGAAGACCTTACCTTCCTTAAGTCACGAAGAGAGAGAGAAGAACGATACTGATGACACGATACTTCTCTCAGAAGATTTTCTTCTTCTCTTAGACAGCGACGCAACTTCTCCTCCTGTCGAAGAGAAACAATCGCCTCAGTGTAAACATAAAGGATATCTCCCTCTACCATCTCCATCTCCGTCTCCATGCCTATCTTCGTCTCTATCGCCGTCTCTTTTTTCATCTCTATCTTCATCTGTCTTATCTTTATCTTCTTCATCCTCTCTCTCTTCAGATTCTTCGATCTCTTGTCTATTACATAAAGACAGTTACATTCCTTCTACGAGGGGCTTCTTCCTTTCAAACAAGGAGGATTGCATGCGTCAGGTGTCTCTATCTCTTACTTCCGTATGTCCTCTTCTACCGGCGAGATTCGTTGCTAGACTTTTTCTTCCTCTTATACATCAGTGGGATTCGAATATAGGCCGTCTCTTACCTCATCGACCTTTACCTCTACAACGCTTCGATCAATATGTGAAACACATTCCAAATACATCCTCTTCGCCAACTTCTCTCCGTATCTCACCTGAGAAAGATGCCTTGAGATCTTCTCCATCGAGCCGACATGCTTCTATACCTTCAACAAAGTCATCTTCTTCTTTTTCTGTATCTTCAGATTCATGGGGGTGGTTCGATATCTTGCCGCGTCAGCAAAGCTTGAAAGAGGATTTTCTTCTCCTAGAGATGTGGAAGGTAGAGAACTTCTCAAGAAGAGACACACCAGCAGGTGTCTTCGATCTTCTTCAGACGGAGAGACGAGAGTGGATACAAAAAGAAGAAGAACAAGAAGAGAAAGAAGAGAGAGGGGAGAATAAGGAGAGGGCAGGCAGTGGTTTTCCTTCCATAGAGAAGGAAACAACACAGAAGGGAGAAGAGAAGATGAAGAAGAGCAAGAATGAAATAGGTCTGAGAAAGATAAGAGGAGTTGACAGTATGAGTATGGAGGGTGATCTCTCTGAAGATATGAAGAGTCAAGCGACGTGGAGAGAATTGAATGATAGACCTAGGAGAAGAGACGTCAAGACGTTCTCTTCTCTTTATCGCTCTTATCCAGAGAGGACTCTCGAGAACTTATATCAGCTTTTACTTCCTTTTGTCGATGTGAAGAAGAATCTAGAGACCTTGAAAAGAACTCCTCCTCATTCTTTCTCATCTTCATCTTCTTCTGTCTCTTCGTCATGTTCTTCTTTCTCTCTTTCTACAAGACGAGATATAGACAGGAACGTATCAAGAGACCTACACCTCAACCTTCCTTTTCATTCCTCAGGACAGGAGAAGTTCAGGAAGATTCCTAAGGAACAGCATGCAGGAGATGAGGAGAAGAAGAGTGTGAATCCTAACGCCTTTATCAGTTTATCTCATAAAGTAGCACCTGAGAGAAGGTCTCTCATCTTGCCAACCCGGGATGGGTTGAAGAGATCTTGCCAAGACGTATCGTCTTCATCTATTCTACCAAGAGAGAGAAAAGCTCTCTCTTCTTCTTCTCCTTTTCCTCTTCTTTCTCTAAGAGAAGACGGCCATGTATTCCCGCAAGAACCAAGCGATAGAAGAGGACTTTCTTCTTCTTCTGCGATTTGCATGCAGAAGCCTAATCCTTCTATGGGGGAGAGAGGAAGAGATGAAGAAGAGAGAGAAGAGATATCTTCTTGTTCTTCTCCTACTCCTTTTCTTTCTTCATCTTTAATAGATCCTCATCTAGCTATCAATATACTTCAGTCTCAAACCCAGCATATGTTATGTTGTCAACCTAGGTATAATACCGAGAAGAGATCTGATAGAGATGTCTTTAAAACAGACGTTTCTGGAGAATCTCTTTCTCACTCGATCTCGAGTCAGTTGCCTTCTTCTCTCTCTTCTCTTCATTCTAGGCTTCCATCTGTCAGAGAAGATCTCCCTCTACTCGATTCTTCTTCTTTACATATTTCTAACAATAGAGAGGTTTCACATGCAAGTGAGCTGGAGAACCGAAGGCGATTTCTGTCTCCAGATCGACAAAATGAAGAGCAAGATGCAGGAGAGGAAGACGGGGACGCAGAGAGACAGATAAGAGAAAAGCGAGAAGAGAGAGAAAGAAGAAAGATCGATGAATTAGCTCTTCTCCTTCACATGCTTAACATCCCTACTCGTTCTGATGGTCAGAAGCAATACCTTTGGGTGTATATACACTCCAGAAAAAAGCGAAAGGAAAAGAGTGTGTGGGAGTCAGTGTCTAAAGAGAGTGAAAGAGAAAAGGATGACGAAGTGGAGAAAGAGAAGAAAGAAAGACTTTTTTCTCCTTCTCCGAAGAATGTTCAAGATGAAGTCGATCCTTCTCTCTATACGAGAGATGATAGAAGAAAGGGACCTCATACGGCCCTCTCGATCAATAGAAAAGAAACTTTTAGAGAAAGAGAAGAGGAACCTCAAGAAGAAGAAGAACAGAAGAGTATTCCAAAGTGGTTTCTGTATGATCAAGGAGAGGATGTAGGGAGGGCTTCTCTTCAAGCAAGAGAGGAGCCTACCTCGGGAGAAGGTATCTTAGTAGGACTGATAGAAGGAAGTTGCATGGACAGAAGCTATAAGAGGAGAAGAGAAGTTTTCGCTAAGGTCTTGTTACGCTCCAGAATTGAAGTCTTTCACGAGTATATGAACTTCCTCCTTTCGCTTCTCTCCTTTAGTGAAGAAAGAAGAAGACGAAGAGATGCACAGGATCACCAAGGCGAAGATGATGTGGAATTTCCTGTCTTTCTTCGTCTCTTTCTTCAGAAATATCAAGCGAAGAGAGTAGAGAGGAGGTGTCTATACAGAGGAGCGGAACCTTGCGATGTTCCTCTTCATGGAGGAGAAGAAGAAGGAGAGCAGAAAAGAACAACTTCTTTTTCTTCTTCTCCCGCTTCCTCTTTGTTTTCGCCTTTCTTCTTCTCTTCTAGAAACTTCCCCTTAGACCCCACGTTTTCTTCTAGCCAAAGAGGAGAAGACGACGGGGAAGTAGACATGCATGTAGAAGAACACACACCAGCTGGGAGAAGAGAAAGAGATATGAACGTCTCTTCTCATAAACGTTTCTCAGTACCTAGGAGAACGTTAATGAATATACCCAGTCTTTTCTTCCATTGTCTTGCCTTGGAAAAGAAGAGAAAGATACTTGAAAACGACTGTCTATACAGTAGCAACTGGATGAGAATCCTGCATGCAAAGAATGAATCGGAAATCTTAGAGAATCTCACCTCGATGGTCCCTGCTGTATCGACATATAGAGTCGACGCTCCTCTTGTCTTTCCTGAAGTGAAAATGAGGAAGAGAAAGACCTCCCAGAGAAAAGTCGAAGAAGAAGAGGATGGACTAAAGGATGAAGAAGAAGGAGAGAGCTGGGACAAAAGTATCGATTTGAGAGATATAGTGGGATTTACAGCTAGCCATTGTAAGAAGGGTGGTATGAGACATCGACTGCTTGTCTCTGTCGAGATCGATTTTCTTCAGGTAAGAAGAACCCGAGCTCACAACGGAAGAATGAAGAAAGGAGAGTTTTGAAAGGTATTTCGATATGAAACAGGTATCTAACACTATGATCTATCTTTTTCTCAATCTAGTCCAGAAAGGGAAATCTGTAGCTTCCTCTCTCCTGGAGAATCTTCAGTTCTCTTTTCTCTATCTGACTATCTCTGCCTACATGATGATAAGCATACATCCCTCTCATATACACTACCACCTCTGCCTTACATTCCCCACTTTCTCTCTCTATAAGTATACATATATATATATACATACATATATACGCGTATGTAGATATATTTGTCTGTCTCTGTCGCATCTAAGATTTCTCTTTGGACAAGCGAGAGAGATCCCCCCCGCCCTTCATATCTGTACATACGCACTTTCTGTATCTCTTCCATCCACCTATCTTTCCACCATTCCAATTGGACCACATCTGCTCCTTCAATGCCTTTCTCCGTCATCAGTAGACAGATACATCTATCTGTATCTCTCTGTCTTTCGGTTTTCCCCTTTGTTTCTCTTTGCCTTTTTATTTCAGCTTCTTATCTTTGCGTACCTCTCGAATCATTCTTCTCTGCATTCTCTTCTCTCTCAGTTCATCTCCTCTTCTTTTCTTTCACCTTCTGAAGCCAGGCCTTCCATATCTGCTTTCTCTTCTTCTCCTTTCTCGCCTTCATCTTCTGCACTTCAAGAGAACGGCCTCTCCTCTCACTCCAGTTCTTCATCTTCTTCTTCCTTCTCTTCTTCTTCTTCCTCTTGTTCTTCTTCTTTCTTTCCAAATATAGATCTCTCTTCGATATCTTCACTTACGTCGCTGTCCTTCTATTCTCATGATATCTGTCCTATCTATCAGATTCGACATAAGTTCGCTCTTCTCTCTTCTCTTCTTAACGACCTTCTGTTGTCTTCTCCTTCTTCGGTTAACCTAGGCAGCTCTAAGAAAGGCTTCATACCTTCTGCATCTTCTTCATCGCGAGATATAAAATCGAGAGAGAGAGAGGAAGAGACAAAGAGAGAAAGAAGTGCAAGCATGCAGACATGGTTGGGCCACTTGACGACGGTACAAGAAGGCTCAGCGGAGATAGAAGAGAAGAAAAAGAAAGAAGGGGGCGAAGTTGAAGAAAAGGAATCGAAAGAGGATGCTGCCTTTGCAGAAAGAAGTTTTAGAGTAAGCTGCTGTTAGTCTACGAATTCGCATAGGATGGGAATGAGCCATAGAAGAGAGAGAGGGAGAGATGCTCTGCAGAACGTTCCTTAGGCGTGACTCTGGTGCCGGACTTCTCTTTCTCTCAATTCTGCACTCTGAAGATTACTAGAGAGACGGAATGCTTTTCTTACTGCATCTTGTGTCTATCTATCTTTGTATATGTATCTAGATATGTATGGGGCACATACACAGTGACGAAAAGAATCTCATCTCTTATTCTTGCCTCTCTCTTTCTCTCCTTCTTTCGTCCGTCTCGTACTGCTCCTCTTTTCTCCGTTTCGGATGTTTGGCCAAGAAAAGAAATATAGCCGGATAGCATCTGTGGCGACAGAGGGAGAGATACATCTGTCTACTCGGGAGTCTGATATGAGAGAGAAAGGGAAGGAGATGAAAAGAAAGAAAGAAAGAAAGCTTAGCATAGTAAGCAAAGTGTCTTCCTCAATACTTTTCTTTTTCTTTACGAGGGGCAGCTATACAGGTAAAACGGGCTGCTATCTCCACTCTTATTCTTTTCGGCTTGTAAAGCGCGTCCCGCGCTTCAGCTGATAGACACAGCACTCTCTCTACTCATGCTCAAGTAATCCTCGGCCTATTGGCGCCTCTATCTTCATCATCGGTCTCTGTCTGTATCTATCTACATCTTTCCGTAGGATCTATCTCTATCCACATGTGTATAGCTATGTATATGCCGTGTTTCTGCTATTGTCGAAGAGAAGCTAACTCTCTGCATGGTGATGGACCTTCCACGTGTGTCCCTCTCTGTATGCATGTGTATATATACATACTGCTGATGTACATCTATCTTCAACTGGTTCAGAAACAGATGAGAATGCTTTTCGTTCTTCAATACATCCCCCTAAAATATCCTCTTCACTTCCACATTCCCTTCTCTACTTCGTTGAAAGAAATTAAAGGCGAAGATGAAGTATTTCTAACTCTCTCATTCTCTCTTTCTGAGCTGTTGATTAGGTCTCGGTGACTTCTCTCTAATCTTCCTTCCATTGTCTCCGCCTTCTCATCCTTCAAACAAAGGTCTTAGAGAGAGAAGTCATATGCTCTATCTTGACTTCGAATCTCTCTTTTTTGTTTCTTATCTTTATCTTTCAGGTACTTCGTCAAGCTCTCGATTCTTTGACGATGAAGATCACGTCACTGCCGAATAGATCGACTGTCTTATCTCAGTTGGATCACCTCACTGCGACAGAAGCCCCGCTATCTTTATCATCTTGTAACGGGTTTTTGTCTTCTTCTCTTTCCTTCCTCATGCACCACCAGAGACAGGCAGCTAACAGCCGGTCGCTCTCTTCTCCGAATAAAGGGCGCCGTGGCGGATCAGGAGAACGAGCCACTAAAAAGCAACTGCGGTAAGGATGTCTGTGTGCATGCACAGGTAGTAGGGGGGATACTATGAGTGGATTGATGGAATGAAATGGAGGCATGTACGTCGCGACTAATCAATCTAGAAACGATGGAGCTGTAAGGATAGACATATGTACCGTGTGTGAATGGATGTACATGTATGTGTGTGTATCTATCGGTGTGTACATATCTGTGATGTATCTATGTATGTATATCTGTCTATGGATAATATGTATAACGATAGACGTGCGTACATCCTGTATTCTCGCTGTTCCATATGGGTATGTATGTGAATACCTGCGGGTATGCTGGTTGGATATAGACATGGCTGGCTAGATATTCAACTCGACCTTCAGTCATATGGACATGTTTGGCGTGTGTTGTGGGTGCAGATAGATACCCATGTATGATATCCATAGATATATATAGATGAGGAAAACTGTGCTGGTCATCTCGTCTTATTTCTTTGCACTTGATTCGCCGACTGTATGTACACTGTTACGCCTCTTGTATGTCATTTACAGGAATGCTCTACGAGCAGGCGAAGGGGAGGTTGTCAAGCGCATGCTGTTAGCTCTTGATAAACCTTGGGCATCCTCATCTCGATGGAATGATAGCGACTGTAAACCTACTACCACTTCTGTCCCTACTCTCCATACCAGTCCCTCTTCTTCTCTCCCTGTTTCCACCCCCTCTGTCTCTTCTTCATCTTCCCCTCTCCCTTCTTGTTCTTCTATTACTCACTTAGAGAACAGCGATCTTCATACGTGCTGCAGGAAGAGGAGAGAGAGAGGCGAGTTGCCTGGCTCTGCTTCCCATCTTTGTGACTGTCGAGATCCCTATCCCTGCCCTCTCCTTCCTTTGGCAAACGGCCTATTGATGGAGATGTGTGCAGTGCATGCAAATGAGACACGGTCAGTTGTAGGAAAGAAAGAGACTCGAGGAGAAGCTGCTCAGTCTTCCTGTTGGGTCAGGACGAAGTTGACTGTTGTGTTTTCTAGAAGGGAAAGATTAGAAGTCAATTCGCGCCGTTCTGCTTTTTTGATGGAGATTCATCAGGGGTCTCTAGCTCCACAGCACTGTCGTGCGCATAAGCATACGTGTACATCAGTGCATAAATACATATGTGTATACATGTGTACAGACACATCCACGTGACTATACCCGTATATATAGCCTACGATACATACATACCTACGTATATACGTACTCGTACATACATATTCATACATACGTATGTCTACGACCCTTATGTGTGAGTCGTGCGTTCATACGAACCCACGCACATTATGTAAGGTTAGGAGCCGGGGGTGGTTCCGATTCCCTTGTTTTATGGAAATGCATGTCTGTATGTATATGTATGTGGGGTCTTAATGAGCACGGAGGTATCTCTTTATATTCCGGCGACGTCTGCTCCGCTCTCAGGAGGGAACACATTCTCGCTTTATTGATAGTAAACTCTGTGTATACACCTGGACACTTCTCCTCCACCTCTTTTTCTTCAAACGAGAATGAAGAGAGAAGAATGAAGAGTTCGAGAAGGCCCCTCATCGCCAGGTTTTACATCATCAGATTGCCCTCACGGCTTATAGTGTAACAGCCGGGAGCGGAGGGGAACAGTGGGGGTAGACACAGTTAGCTGTTTGAGATTAAGTGATGTAGACATGAACGTATGAAGAAGCTCAAAGGGAATCACCGTGAGACTAGTAACGGCGAAGACCTGGCATGTCATTGCTCCTTTCTGTAGAGGCATTTCGTTAGACCTGAGGGTTTTGCGTCAAGGTGTGACTATTCTTTTTCCTGTTCTCTGCTGCTGCTGGTGGACTTGCGCCTGTATGGTTGTATACAGGATGTGGCTGCATCATCGATTGTACCATCATGTTCTTAAGCCTCTTGTCTCTTCTTTCATTCCAAGCTCCTGGTCGTCCCTTCCGGTCTCCTTCTCCGCTTCTTCTTCTTCCCTTTCCCTCGGAAACTTTACTCGTGCGGGAAAAGAAAGAGGAGAAGAAGAATCGAGACAAGGTACCGAAGAGGTTTTGAAAGAGGAAAAGAAGTCAACGAGGGGAGAGAACACGATGATGGAAAGCGGAGAGAAAGAATGCATAAGAAGACATGATGATAGCTTAGGAGACAGGATGATGGGAGCGGTTCAAGAAGACAGTTGTAAGCAAGTTGTCTTGGAGCAAGTGATATCTCTTGTATTCCTAAGAATCCGTTCTAGCCACTCATGGAGAGGCCTTGATGAGCAAGGGCAGCGAAACTCAGGATAAGAAGAAGTAGAAAGCAAAAAGAACAGACAGAAGGAGTGAACAAGAAAACTCGAGTCTTTCTGTTTGACTTACGTCATGTGGTAATACCCGGAGTGCTGTTGTATCGTACCTCCACATTCCCAAAGTGCAGTATGAACGTAGTTTGACCGTAGCTTATCGTCTACGCCAAGAGAGAGACTACAAGTGGATAAGACCTCACCGCAGAGACGTGAAGTGGAGAGAGAAGGAACAAGAAGCGAAGGTTTTCTTGGAAAGATACAGACAAGGTAGATAGAAGATACACATGTAGACAGAGATAGGCGAAGAGATGAAAAGCTTTGTAATCACGTACGTATAAGTTAACTAGTATGGTCTGAAATGCATTATATAGCACTTTGACTTTTTCTACGAGTTAAAAAAGATCAAGGTATGATATAGGAAATCAATAGAAAGGAGTACGGTATCCGTCCACAGAACTTCGGAGTGACGCTGGCTGCTTTTCGTGTCTGTTGTCCTTTCTTCGGTTCGTTTGTTGGTTGTCTTTCACCGGATGGATGGAGAGATTCAATCTCTTAGACTTCCCTCTAGCCGCATAACTGTCTAGCCAACAGTCGAACGAAGCAGTGGCACCCCATCCCCACCCGTGAACATCAAGTCGCCCGGGTGCCGCTGTGATAGAGCAGCCCATGTCACCACAGATCGTTATGCTACGGTCATCATCAGTCATTTACCACTTTCGAACTCAGATTGTCTTTGGCAGCTCGAGCATGTCCAATCCGCCGTACATCACGGCACAGCACTGACAAGAGGGGAAGTAGGAAAGCCAAACGGACGAGCTACTCTGCGAGCACCTCGGATTACCCAGAAACAGTAATAGCAAGCAAATCTTGCTTGCTTGGTTTGTTCCGATCCGTCCCAGCACAGGAATGCTACACTAGTCATTTCCGGTTATGATGGCTGCAAGCAGATTGTCGGAGAAAGTCACTGGACGAGGAGGTATCTGAGGTAGCATAGGTAGCTGATGAGGAGGTTGAGACACACACACACCCACCCGGGCACGTGCTGGACGCCGGCTACTCCGGCTAGCTAGCCGTGCATCATGGGATGTCTGGCACGGTCGGCTGAGGCGTCTGACGAGACAAGCATGGTGCTCTGGAGTGTAGGAACTGTCCTGGTCTAGCAGCGTCTTGATTCTCGTTACGTAGCCGAGCAGCGAGAGTTCCGAAGACACAACTTTCTCGTCAGGCTGCTCCGGTACGGCCAGTAGCGGTGACTCTCGGAGTCGCCGAGAGTCATGCAGCATATGCGATCGCTGTTCTGGCAGTCGCAGCCAGAAAACCCTAACAGCTGTTGTTTGCGAGGCTGCCTCTCCGTAAGAGCATTCACTCAAATGACAACTAGGACAGCGATCGACTGTGTTGCGTTGGAGTAGATCAAGGGGAGGGCACCTCCGAAAAGCATTCTTCTCTGCTTTGCTCTTCCTCCACCAGTCCCTACTCCTGGGTGCAGCCCCCGTGAGTCTTTCGACTCCTCCGCTGGCCTGACACTTACTACGACTACCAGAACACTGTTCGACTATGTTGTGTCGGGGGACATCAGCCCTCAGAACTCCGAGCGGTCTTGCGTCACTGCTGCCGGCCGTAGTGGAGGAGCCCTTGCCGGGATTCGGCTCAGCAGACTCCGATTTTGTTGAGGTTTCTCACCGGAACAGGCGCCGTCCGGCGAGTCGTGTGCGTCCCTGATCGTTCGAAGGTGGAAAACGGGGAATCGTCAACGTCACGGCTTCAGTCGACTGAATGCAGAGACACGCCATCCAGCCCCGCGAAGTCACTTCGCTACGAGACTGAAACTGACAATCAGCAGAACAGGATATGCAACGACAAAGCAAGAGAAAAGGACGCTTTGTGCCTACTGAAACCGCTGCGCCGTGGATTCACATAGATAGCTGCCTCGGTCATCGAGGTCGGGTTGCGGACGCGCGAGAGTTGGCCAACGGAAGTCGTCGGATGAATTCCTTCTCCATGTAATACGTCAGGAAGCTTTCTTTGTGGAGGGCAAGCGGAGGGTCGTCCTTGCGATGCTTCAGAAGCCCCTGGTCTAACCCCTGTGAGCCCCGGCGATTGTTAGGTTATTGCCTGACCCTGAAAGACTCTCAGATGTCGAGGCGGTCTTCTGATAGAGCGCGGGTGCGAGCGTCACCTAAGGCGGCCTATAGCCGCACTACTCCCAGTCTTATTTGGGAGAGAATCTTCTACGTTGGGCCGGTCAAGGCGAGACTGATGAAGTATCGTTGTTTGGACGGTGGAGATGCCTAGGAAAATGTTTCTTTAGTCGGCTGAAGAGTTGTTTGCCCTCTGTTGGCTAGTTTTTCTGTTTGGCTCTTCCCGGTTGATGGTTCACGTCGGATCACGTTCAAGTGGACGCCTTGGACACAAGTGGTCACTGAACAGCGCCCAATCAGTAGTTTGCAAACGCTGGCCAACTGCAAGTGACATAGAAGACGCTCAACTACGCATACAGCTTCGAGGAAGAAGTGCTTCCCTGTCACACCGGAGTAAGCATAAGATTCACGCAGTCGCGCTGTTCAAGATACTGAGCGTTTATCTTAGAGCACAGAGTGAATGAGAAGTGTGGGCAGGAGGCTGACTGAACTACACTGCACTAGCGAACATCAACAAGAATGCCAAGTGAGCGCAAACGCTTGTTCCTTCTGCCGTAACGAGAGAGAAGAGTAAACAACTTCCAGAAATGGATCTGTCGATCGTGGAAGATTCTTCCCAGTCAAGTGGATGTCGACCAGTCTTCAGAACAGAGTAATAGAACACAAGGAGGTCGGTGGCGCCGAGACACTGCAATCTGTTTGCGGATGACAAGCGAACAAAGAATGCTGCAAAGGTACGGAAACATGCCAAAGACCACTGCCCACGCTGTCTCCGAAAGCCTTCAGTCCGGCTTGTTGGACAGCCACCAAGCACGTACAGCTCGTCTTCAGTCATGCGTCTTCATTGTTGCTCTTGTTAGGACAACTCAGAAGCATGACTGACATCGAGCTGTCTAGAGCCGGTAACGATTTTTATAGACTCCATCACCACCTATGCCGCCAGGGCTTCTTCCCATGGTACGTTCTGGAGAGTTTCAGCAAGACATGGCATTCATCAACAGCTTGAACTAAATCTGAATGGGGCGATTCTAAGATCTGGTATCTGTCACTCATGGCAATAGTCATCGTCGCTATGGCGGAGATCAGGTTCAGCTGCTCTCAGGCTGAAATGTACTGAAGTTCCCCGTGTGCAAGCAAAAAGCGATTGTGTCGCTTCGTATTGTCTAAAGAAGCGATTACCGAGCAACCTTTCTGCTGCCTATCCTTCCTCCTCCGCGGTCTGCATATATGTGTGACCGCAGAAGTAGTCACCTGCTTTGGCTTGACAGAAAAAACAGAGGAAAATCTAGCGATTTCTTACAGCATGCGCTTCTCCCCTGTAAAGCATGCGTTCGAAACGATCAACGGGAGCTTTCTTGGGAAACTTGTGATAAAGAGAATCAAAATAAAGGCCTCCTCAGTTTGGTAAGCCGTAGCCGTCACTAGCCTTCTACCAGAAGAGTGCCGGTTCGTCCAAGTTTCCTTCCCGGCCATTTCCGAGTCTGGATGACTCCCGATCTTCTCTTTCGATTGCTACCATCCATTTTGGAGTACTCCTCACAAGCCTGTACGACCTTCTTTATTCGACCGAACCATGGAAGGTTTTTCTACTCGCTTCACTTTTACGTCTACAACTCCAATTTTCACTCGGTGGGCTAAGCAACTCCATTCCTACCTGGGGTCTTGAGTGAGCCGTTCAGCAGTTTCCCCTTCAAGACCGTGTTGTATGTTTCCTTCTTATCTGCCTCCTCCTCCTCTCCTGATTCGACCCCCTGGTATCTCTTCGGAACAATTCTCTATCTTTCACTCGTCTTGTTCCCTCAAAAATAGCCCTCAGACTTTCCCTGCCTTCCCGCACAATGGGGCGAAAACGTGGACGGTCTCCCAGCCTTAGTGACGACGACGCTTGCTCTGCAGCTGCTTCGACTTCTAGCAGTGACGAAGAGGAGCGGCAGAGCAGCCGTGATGATTTCTCCGCCTCTGACAGCTCTGATTCTGACAGTGATAGCGAGGTGAAGAAGAACAAGAAGAAGAAAAAGGAAAAGCACAAAGTGAAGAGAAAATCCAAGGAGACGAAGAAAAAGAGTAAGAAGAAAAAGAACAAGAAAGAGAAAGACAAGAAGATGAAAAAGAGAAGGGGAAGTGACTCAAGCACGGGGGTACCCATGGCTGTAAGTCTCCTGCTACTACTACTATGCTATCTCCTCATGCATCGATCTACCACTCGTAGATGCACAAGCCATCTTTCGAACTGTCGGCGTACTGCATCCTTTTTTTTTCTTCTTTGGGAAAGATCGAGTCAAACCGTTCTCCTTTCAAGAACTACCTGATTCTATCTTTCTTTTCCATCCCGACTAAAACGTCTCCTTCTGTCCCTCAAGTTGTTCTTTTCTCGCATATGGGTAGCCGCGGCAGTCACCTTCCCTCTTATGCTTTTTCTTTCTGTGAGCGCAACGGGGCTGAAGAGAGTTCCATTCGGGGTTTATCCCTTGTCTCCTATAGCTGTATCGCTTTCCTTAGTCTTTCTCCATGAAGCTCTCTCTTCCTGTCGGGCAGTGCGCTTCCTTCTCTCATTACTCACTGCCCTTCGTCCTTACCCACTGCCCTTCGTCCTTACCAATGCAGGAGATACCAGGAGTTCTTCTGCTCTTGATGAGAGCCGTTCGTTTCTTTATTTCTAGTCTGAGAGATTCTCAATCTGTTCATCGGTTTCGTCGCACATAGACACCCGTGAGCGACGTGCTGGACTCAGCACACATGGTCTTTTGTTGTAGTACAGTCTAGTTGCTTAAAGAGGGGGTGATGTTTTTATATGGGTTTAAGGCTCTTGCGTCATCATGAAATACGTCTCGGTTCTTTTCTTCACATTCAGCCCGCGCTCTACGATGAGTTCGAAGTTAGGCGGCTTTTAACAGGCCTCTTGCTTAAGAGTCGTTCGCTAGATACTGAAGTGAGTGAGTATACCATTCATTCTTTTTCTTGTTTTCTTCTTTCTTCTTTTTCTTACTTTTTCCCCCATGCGTTCCTTGTCCTTTTTTGTCAGCGGAATTTAGCTGCTCTTCTCTTCATGTATACTACGTAGACACGTGTGCATGTGGTGGATAGGTGTCAGCACTGATGAGATGAAACATACATGAAGTCTTTCAAGAGAGAGATAGAACGATAGGTCGATATGATGCCTAAAGGGTGAATGGCAGCCCCACCCATACATAGGCTCGTGACACTGCATGTATGAAATTGTCAGGGGGGGTAAGAATAGGACGTACAGTTTCTTGTTCATATTGTTACTGTGCAAGATCTCATTCATTCAGTCACACCTTTATCTCTCACACACAACGAAGTCTATACGAAGAGCTGCTTTTCTTTTATACTCAGTTGTGTGGGGTGTCGACGTCTAGGAAGGAATCAGTCTTGTCTTTCTTCCACAACTAGGAAGGTGCATGGTGATCCTATCTGTTTCATCTCTCTCCCTCTCTTGTTCTATGCGTACATGTAGTGCATGCATGCGCCAAATCATACCAGAGCAATGTATCTGAGTTAACGTAGAAACTAAAGTCTTCTACTTTCTGTTCATGAGGTGGAGACAAGGATGGAGTCTGGGTGATGTGTCCACAGCTTGCTACGGTCTTTGAGAATCTCGATGACAAGCAGGTTGTCTACCTCGATGGCTTACCGGATGCGACGTTGAGGAAGAAGCTGAGACATCTGTTTAGAGCTCTTCATCTAGAGGAGGTAAGATGATAAAGAGACGAAGGAAGAGATTGCAGATATTTGTATCAAACAACTCTCATCAAATAGTCTGTCGTGTGTCTTGTTCTTCAGATTGGGGGGAGAAGGGGGGGATACCTTTTCATGGAGATGTCATTCACAGCTAGAGGGTCCTCCTGGATCTGTGCAATAGGTCCAGAATCCTGAGGGAGTGCATGCATGCATGCATGCAAACCAGCTATAACACGACAAGAAGAAGTTTGTCTCTTTTTTTGTAGGGTATCATCTTCATTTCTCTGCTTTGAGATGTAAGGGTACGTCTTCTGCTTTAGGAGCTCTTTCTCGAGTCGATCGTCTGATAAGTGTATTGAGAGAGAGCTTACTATCCACATAGATGCATATTCTTATTCCTCTTCCTGTTCATATGTTCCTTACGACGAAGTCCTCATATCTTTTCTCCTGTCTTTTATTCCTTCTTTCTCATGATCTTCATGACTACTCTATAGTCGAATCTTTCTCGCGCTCTCCTCCCTATAGGGGAAGACTCCTACTAACCACCACACCTGTGGGTCTCTCCTCTACATGGCAGTAGTCGGCATAAGCACCACATGTTCTCACTCTCCTCTATCATAGAGCCGAGGTGTGCTTCAAGCACTATCCTTCTATAGTGAGCTCGTCTTTGGTCTTTCCCTTCTTCATATTCTTTTCTTTCCAGGTGAATGAAGAAGAAGGTTCAAGCACAGGGTTCGCTAAGGCGAAACACATGAGGAAAGGTTTCTCTTTAAAGAAGATCATCGCCTCTCTGTGTACGGAAATCAAGAGCTCTCTTCCCGCTCCTACCTCTTCAGCTGTCTCTGAGAAAGATGTCGATGACCTCCAGGATGAACAAAAGGGCCATCACCCTCAGAGAAAGGAAGAAAAGGATATCCAGCTGAGCGAGGAAGGAATGACACCCGAAGAAGCAGAAGCGATTGTGAGTGGATGGAGAACAGAGTCAACAAGGCTGAAGGGGCGTAAACCTGGAGCCATAGGTCCTATGCTACCTTCAGAAGGACGACTACCACTTCTCCGACGAGAAGAAGAGAAAGAAGAAGAAGAAAAGGAGGTGATGATGAGATCTACATCAGATAGAGATATATGATGATGTCTTTATTTTTTGTATATACTTGTGCTTGTCAGAAGAATACGGTAGGCCTTTCTTTGAGCGATTCTTTCCAGCTCTCTTACATTTAAAGGCGGCTTATATAGGAGGACCTTGGCTGTTATAATGGGACAGTACGTATGTGTATCTTCTATACATTCTTCTTTCAAGTGTCTTCTCAGTGGCGATCTCTCTCTCTCACACAGTGGCAGTGTGATTTAGTCCTTATGAATCACGTGGTGACTGAGGTACGATGAATGATCAGATTTCTCTTCCGCGTCTTTTCAACTCTTCGAGCGCTTTCGATAACATGCAAATGTCAACGAGGAGGCTTCGGTTTTCTTCTCGGCGGTTGTCAGCGCTTTACAGAAAAGAGAATAGGCAGACCTTTCTCTCCTCGTCTTCTCTGAATAGACTCATTATGGGAGACGTTCTGTGGAGTTGTTTCGTGGAGACACCTTATCGGGTGGAGGCAGAACGTGTAACTGAGTGAGCGAGAAGCGTCTGTTCTTTTTCTCAAATCATGCGGCTGCTAAGCTCATCTTTCCTTTCACAGGAACAACTTTCGTCTGTATTCGTAGATGCAGAATGAAGTCATGCCCCACGTGTATATGTATGTATGGATGTATATATGTATATGTAGGTATGGCTCTGTGTGTATGTGTGTATAGGGAGGTATATGTATGTATAGGGAGGTATATGTATGTATATGCTTGAATATATGTGGGACCATAGGAGGCGTTTGACAACCAGATTCATGTGCACCCCCAGCGATATTCTCTTCTCTGAGAAAGATGAAAAGTCTTAGGGCACGTGTTGCTGATTGGCCTTCTTGGATGGAGCCTAAGACGAGTGTGAGTGGGGTGTCGAGGGATTGTCGGCTTGTTCTTCTCAGGAAGGTAAAGGGGAGAAGAAAGAAGAGAAAGAGAAGGAGGACGACGCTGGCATGGACAATCTCGATGGGAGGAGGGGCAAGCAAGGAAGAGAGGAATGGATGCTCGAAGCCCCAGCGTATTTGAAGAAAACTTTCTCAACCAACTCGAAAGCTGAGAGTAAGTGCTTCCTGCGCGTCACCCTCACGGCTACGCCGCAGGCTTTTCACTAAAGAAGAATCGTATGGAAGGTGTACGTGTGTGTGTGCGGGGGAAGGAGGCCGGCAATTTACTTGACAGGTTTCTTTATAGTTCGTCAGACAGATGAAGCGGCGGACGCATGTCTTGTCTAATGGTTTAGAGATACTGTTAGAAGGTTTTCTTGAAGGTTGGCATTGCCACGTAGACATAGCGTGCGATAGGTGTACATATCTTGTAGCAGATCATTCATGTAGAAGTCGAGGGATCTCCTTATCTTTGTGTGATGACGTGGAAAGCATGAAGGAACAGAAGTCTTATGTAGAGCTGTCTCTCCTTCTCCGAACGTTATCATTACCTCAGGTGTTGACATAGCTGCATGTCGTGTTGGGTATAGACATCGTGGATTGTACGTTTACAGCGTGTACCGTGCTTACTACCTGTCTCAAACCGAACAGTAGCAAGGAGGCTGGACGAACGTAGGGAGCCTTCTCCCCAGTGCCTCCAGATGGCATTTCGGGGGTAGTTACACTGGAGAGATTTGTCTGGAGAGATGAGACATGCGGATTTCTCTTTCGCTTTAGAGATACTTCAACAAAAGAAACGAGAAGAGGCTGAAGCGGAGCAAATGCGAGCAGCAATGGAGGAGTGGAACCGTCAGCATCGGGCCAAGAGTCTTCGGGAGATGGCTGAGGCAGGTAAGTGTAACTCTATTCCCGATTACGCAAGGAGAGGAAGGAGGGGGTTACTGTGTCTCGAGTTTGACGATGCTAAAGAATCTTTGCATTCGAGAGCTGAAATGTGTTGATATACATGACTGATGATGGCCGTTTCTGGTTGAAGTGGCTTTCCTTGGACTTCAGTGCGGATGAATTGATAACCAGGGCTTCTTGAAAGAGAAAGGACGGGTGTAACAGAATGTCCCCGAGGAGGGGACCGGCAGCAAGCGTTCTTTCCGATGTGTCCTGTTAGTCCGCTCGTCTGAGTTTGCCGATAGTGTCGAGTGTGCATGCAATGACACTCATTTTTCTGTTGGCTGGTGGTGACTTGTCCTGTCCTTCAGGAGAAGTCGAAGACGGAAGGGAAATGTACAAGGCATGGAAGAAGGCGATGTGGTCTCAAGATCTATGGGGCAAGTCGGCAGCAGAGCAGCGCTCCGTAGAGCTCGGGGTACGTACATCTGTTCATCTCCATGAGGAATGCGAAATCTTCCTCTTGTTCAGCAAAACAGGTCCTTCGCACTATGCGGGTTTGCCGTTACCCGCACGAATCGCCTCGCTTGCGTATGAGGAAGTGGCCTTATTAGACCCTGGAATTGCAGAGGAGAGGGCAAGCTCCTCTTCGCTCTCAGGATGTTTTTTCCCCATGTTCTCATGACTGCAGAAAGACGAGCCTAACGGGGGACAGCCGTGGCGACGATTCGACCGCGAGAGAGATCTGGAGGTACATTCTGATGGGAAAAGACGTTGCATGAGTCCCATGCTCCGTTTCTGCTGTCTGAATTGATCATTACTGCGCTCCGTCCAATGTCGTAGGGAGGTTTATGTGTGGAAGGAGGGAGGGACAACAGGAGCAGATCGGCTGCAGTCAAAGAGTTGTACCTTGAGTAATCACTACCAGACGCCCATGACCCGGAAAGAAAATGGTGATTCGACCGACGACAAGTAGACAGGCGTCTCGGTGTGCCGGTAGAGTGATTGCCGGCCGGCGTGGTATGGGCGTGGCCGTGAGCTTGTCTGACGGTTGATGTGACACACTGCGGGTTCTGTTTAGAGGGTGTGTGTCTGTCTGCTTTACGGTACTGCTGCTTTTGGGTGTTGAGTGTTGTTACGAAGTGCATCGGGACAGTTTTGTGTATTTCTAGCTGTACTTCGATTCCATGGAGCATCGGCTCTAAGTTGTTTTCTATTCTCTGTTAACTTTCCCTTGCAGACCGGTCGGCAGGTTTCACGCGAAGACTATCAAAAGCTGGTGAGCCTGATTCAGCGCAGGGCTTGTCCAGGCACCGGGGGATGGGCCAAGGCTCACCAGACAGTAGCAAGTGGATCTGTATGCGTCTAATGTGCACACGGAATGGCAAGGCGCCGCTGCCGTTTTCACGACTGGCTATGTGTCCTGCTGGTGTGTGCAGATAGCGAAGAACTCCGATTTCAACAGTCGTTTCCACTCAACCTGGCAGTCGAGCTTTCTCTAATGGTGATCTTCGATTATGTCAGTGTTTGTGAATCGCCAAGTGTTTTTCTTCTAATAGTATACTTCGACGCAACTTTCGAATCTCTTGTCAATTTAGATGAGCCGGAAAGATTTTGTTTCCTCTTCTCAAATCAGGCAGCCGCTTGGGAAGCCGACGAAGAGAGTTGTCGAGAAGCAGGCCGGGCTCGTGTGCAGGCAATAACTCTATGGATACGTTTTTCTTACACGCTAATTCACGAGTAAACATCCTTTTTCCTTAGAACGCATTCCCCATCTTGCCCGGGGAATGTAGAGCTAGCAAAACCATCACTAACGCTCCAGCAGAGATAGGGGGAGTTGAAACCAACATTATAGCTGTAAAGGTGGGCACCCACCCTTCTGCACGAGCGACCAGAAGAACCAACGGACCAAAGGTCCTGCGTTTCCTTTGAGCAAGCGGGAAAGTCCGTCTACACTTTTCTGTGGCAGAACTGTCCGGCTCCGAAGTCCAGCATAGTTGTATGGAAGCTATCGATGCGAGACACAAACTGCACAGACCGTTGAAACAAGAGGGGCCGCCCAACGGTGGCGACCTCTTCACGAATGACGTTAGAGGCACGCCGTGGGCTCGTCCGGGTTCTACCGTGTAGCTGGCAATATGCAGCCGACACGAGTGTATAGTACACGATGCGCACGCGTACGGATCAGGTTGCGTTCTTTTAAGCAGTTGAGTTCAGCTGGTCCTTTCAAGAGTGAGGTGGGGAAACTGAGCACCTCTTTCGACATCCAGAAGCACGGCTGGTTCGCCTTTTGAATGTCTACAGCGGGGAAACGGCTCAACCCCTTGGTAACGAGAACCGTCGGAACTGTGCAGTGAGTTCCGTTTTGTAAGCGAGAGAGGAAGAACGCGGCTTAAGACTCCGTCACAGTAAGATGGTACAACCCCTCCAAAGAGCTCAGGGAACTATTGAACAGTCTGAGAACACGAAATTCTGTAGGCAGAAACCGATGTCCCCTCTGCAGCAGAAGTGGAAGCGCATGTTGCCCGGCCGTTTCCTGTCCCGCGGGTGGGCCAGCTCTCTCGCTGCGACTGGGTGGTCGCGTTTGAGAACGAGGAAAGAAGCGGAATCATTGGCTCGCCGAAGACCGGACCTTCGTTTTGAACTCTGGGGTCACTTTGTACCATTGTCCACAGATTGATGCACGCATCCTAAAAACATGAGGAACGAGGGTTCTTTTTCAACGGAAGGCATATTTCTCGCTTCCCCTCCCGCTAGCCCGAGGCAACGTCGGAATTACATGCAGTGAGTTCCGCGGCGGCTCTCGGCGCCTCCAGTCGTTTTTGTGCATCCCCCGCCTCACCATAGGCTGGCCATGGCGCTGCTTTAGGAGCTATCCAAGCTCGCCACCTTCTTCTATGTATGAGGCACTCCTGGGAAGACTGCATTCTGTTGCGGTGTGCCAGCTGTTCCTCCCCATTTTGCGGTAACCTTCAGAGACCCCCACAATTTTTAGAGTCACCTCGCTCTCTGACTTTATCATTGGTGATGCACAAGGAGAAATAGTCTCTGCAACCTTTTGTAAATTCGACCACGCAAACTATCGCCGATCTGCGGCGAAATCAAAGGCGGCTTCCCCCGTCGGCGGCTGATCAGGTTAGGCTCCGACTATTTCTGCCGCAGGCTGACGTTAGCTGAGGAAAGAGCCCTGGTCTTTTTCTTCTTTTTTCATGTCCGCTCAGGAGAGTTATGTGTTAGTGGTGCCTGCACAGGCGAGCCTGTGTGCTGTGTCAGCGGCGGATCAACTCTGGCGCGAAGAATGATTGTGACAGGGGCCACTCCAGCACTCCTCGCTGCTTCGAAAGAGGTCACGATAGCAACCTCTCCTTTGTCACTGTGACAGTAGTGGGTGGCAACCCGTGGGCTCCCAGGAGTCCTTTACAGAGGGCGAACTCTTACACCGGACTGTAAGAGAAGTACCTTTCCGCTGTGCGGATCTTGGCAATTTTTGTAGTCATCATCTTCGCGTCTGTCGACCCCAGGGTTCCCGTAGGCGCCTCTGCCTGACCGAACCAGATTCTTGTTCATCTACAATTCCTCTATCTGGATGCTTTTTTTGTGCTTCTCCCGGGCACCGTTCGGCTAAAGGACTTTCCTGGGGCCATTCTGGTCTGCGTGTGCGAGCCGCTTTTCTCGGCGAAAGACGAGCACCCCAGTGGCCAAGTGTTCCTGTCGACCCTGAGGCACTCGGGGTACAGGACAGGTCGGATTTTCCCGGCTCTTCGATTTTATTCGAAAGACTGCCGGCCCCATGGCAAGCGTAGACGCCGAAGGGAGCGTTCCGTCCTCTTCCGTGGATCCACCGGGGTATCCTGGATCAGGGGGATATCCTGCGGAAGACCTTCCTGTCCTTTATCATCTGTCATTTCTCCATGATTTTCTGAACTACTGCACAGCCGTATTGTGGTTCTTGGCCTATGTGGCGCTCATGATGAAAGTGCACCGCGAGCGCAATGCATACGGCCTCTCTTTCCAGTCTCTCTTCGCCCTAGTGTGGGTTGAGATCAGCAACGTTCTATTGATTGTTTGCTTGCTTGGGTATCACCGTCGCCCCCTTCACTTAGAGTTCTTCGTTGTGGATTGCTCTTCCGCGTTGGTGTCTCTCATGGTCTTTCTCTATATTTACAAATACTTCAGCTCAACTTACGAAAGTCAACGCGACAACTTTGGAAAGAAGTTTTGCCGTCTCTTTTGCATCAAACCCTGTATAGAGAAATACCACTTTCTCTTTCTTTATCTCGTCGCCTTTGTCATCTCCTGTCCCATGTTCCTTCTTCGAAGATCCAAGTACGCTGTACCTCTCACCAAGGTCGCGGTGAGCGGGAACTTCCGCATGATAGCATCAGCAGGATTGTCATTCTGGGAGTGCTTCAATGACAGCGTGCTTGCCCTTGCCCTTGTCCCCCAGCTCTTCATGTTCTATAACAAAAGGCCCAGGAAAGTTACGAATCTTCTTGGGACCTTCGTCGCCTTGCTTTTCTTCGCGCGCATCTGCGCTTTCATGTACTGGTAAGTCGATAGATAGATGGATAGATAGTCTTGTCTTTGGAGTCACTCTCACCCATCCTTAGAGAAGCGGGGGAGGCCCGGGGACGTCTCAAGAGTTTCTTCATCATGCCTAGCTTGAAGTACGATGGAGTTTGCTTGAGGCGCACCTCATGGGAATGCGCTGTGTGCTCCCAAGACACCCCTGGGCTCAAGAATATCCCCAGATACTAGAGGTGCGGTCTATTATCTCTCACCCACACGGTGGCTCGAGTGAGGGGCCTAGACGTAGGTAGCGTCATATTTGCTGGCGCGATATCTGTTGCCGATAGCTTCAGGTGCAACTGGAGAAACCATGGCAATCGACATGACATTCCCGTGTCGCGGTGTTTCAGACAGGAAAGTCCATAAGGCAAAATCGACAGAAACCTGTGCTTCCCGCCGTGTCTTGGCCCGTGTTTAGCCAGGAATATGCAGTCGCACTCACGAGGGGGGGGGGGCGAAATGACGATCTCTACTGCTGTGTTTTTCTGATTCGAGACCGTTGCAAAGAAAACGTATACATCCGTCCGAAACGATTTACGTAGGAGAGATTACGTAACAGGTCCAGTGGATGTCGTGGCGAGTTAGGAGCGACAGTTTGGCCGTCCTTAAGAAAACGCATTCACAGTTGTGCTGACGGGAGCGAACGGTGCATCCGACGGATGATAGCTGGGGGACAGCAATGGGTTGTCATCGAGCGAAGTTGGTTTGCAAGAGTGATGCGAGTATTCAGGACATAGAGTATGGAAACGACAAAGACTACAGGCGGCGCAAGACTGTTCAACTGAGTGTTCTTGGGGAATGTGCTTGCAGGCTAAGCTTTACGTGGTTTCATACTTCACAACCATCTGGGCGTGGCATTCACTTGCTGACAGAAGCACTGAACATCCTGATTCTGACAGACTTTTTGTACCACTACATCCGCGCCAAGCTCGCCGGGGAGCGCGACATATCGCTGCCAATTTGAGGAGCTAGAGTGCGGCCAGTGAGTTACACAGAAATGAAACCAAGATATGTAGGCCCTTCTCCCGCCCCCATTTCCAGGCGCGACAGTGGCGCCCTGAAAACTGAGAAGAAAACTCAGAATCTGGCTGCTGTCTCTTTGGGTGGGCGGTTGATTTGCTCCGAATCTCTTCCTTCCCTTTGGGCAGAGGGGTGCTTCTCTTGGTTGTCAATCTGGATAGGCTGGCGGCGCACCGCGGGTCTGGCAAGTGAGAGAGACTGGGCCACAATCCATCTGTGTGGTGGCTGTCTCATAAAGCTGAAGATGAGGTACGCGTCAACAACCGCTTCGGTGCTCCAGTCGACGTGTACTTCTCTGCTTGGCCGCGGTCCTCCAAGAGGCTCTGTCTTTCTCTCAGTACCAGTGTAGTGCGCTTACATAGTTCCGTCGTAGTCTGTCCGAACTGTCAATCGTCACCGTGGTCGGTTCATCGACGTGTCCCAACGGATTTTCTTATAAAGAAACAGTATAGAAACCATAGAACGGAGATTCAAAAGCATTGGTCTAGCCCATTTTACTGGGAGAGATAAGGACAGAAAGAGGCACTATGGAGCTCGGTCTAGGGATAACGCAGTCAGGCACGTTCAGGTGACTAGTAACACTGTTTGCGGGTTCCCTTCCATGCGAGCAGGCGGAAACGCCAGGGCTCGTTGAAATGAGTTTTGAAAGCCGAGGGGCTGTAAACGGAACCGCCGGGGTCGGCTTAGCTAAGTTTCTTCTAGTACGAGATTGCTTGGACAATTTCCGCTGAGCCAGGACGTGACTTCCTCTGGCTATCCGGACACTCGTTAGTTCCAACGTAGCGCTAGATCGCGTCCGCACTCTGGAAAAAGGGCTAGCAGACTCCGGAGTGCGTCTGCCGGATCTTACGCCTAATGGTCCCTGAGAAGTGACAGCTCACTGGAGAGATCCGAACTCGTACCCCCCGAATAAAGGGAAAAGCCCTCGGTGTTCGAAGCAACAGCTCAAGAGGGCAGCACATCACACCCTGCACGGAAAACCTGTTGACCGAGGTTTGTCTGCAGTCTGTCAACTCACGTCTGTCGTGTAGCCGTGAGCTGGATAACCTGCTACAGCTTGCGGCTGCTGAAACGCGACAGAATAGACCTGCATGACCTGTGTGACATCCGGAAACTAGAATGGGAAGGCACCAGCAATATGCTTCTATAGTCCTTGGTTGCTACACCACTATGCGCGCAAGTGAGCCAAAGTAGCGGCGGTCAGAACAGGGCTTATCTTGCAAACCTTGGTTTGCACACCTGTCGGTGTCACCTGTGTGAAGGAAAGACTCCTGCCGCCTGGAGTGGTGAAGGGATGTAAACCTGGAAAGTGGCCTCAGGACGCAGCGAAAACACGGCGGTCGCAGAGAGGCCATCGACGGTACGGGAGCGCCGGCATGTTGAAAAAGGACACGACCAGAGGTTTTCTCAAAGGACTGTATCAATAAGCAGCAGCTGCGCCCAGCACTTTCGACACCGAAACAGCCAGCCTCAGTTTCGACAAAACTATGAACACTTGACACCCTGGTCTCGTGGAGGGGGGAGAGAGAATGACCGCCAAGACCACCCTCGTCAGCTGCCCCGGTCGGCCTGGCGACACCCGGAAGGCGTCGGGAGTCTGCTTCGCGGACATGCCCGAGTTGAGATGTGAACCAGACAGTGACACCGACCGAAGAAATCTGGACACCTGTGCCTGGGCTGAAAATGCTTCTTTTATCAAGGCCCATGTTACCTACCCGCGCAGTTTCCTTCTGTATGGAAGTTGCCATCCATCAGCAGCCGAAACTGCGTTGATTTCCGCTCCCCGGAAAGTAGGCTGGTCTTTGCCCGGTGGTAGACCCTACCCAAATGTCTTTTTGACGCTCTTTCCAATCGACTGTTCATTTGAGGTTTGTTGTCCAGCGTATCTTATTAAAAAGCGGTGTGTCTTGGGTGCGTGCCAAGCATCGCATAAAGCAGGCACAGCCAGCCATTTCCCGCTGTTGGTAATCCCCAGCTTTTCGAGTTTCGCTGTACGACAAATGGGACGACTGGCGTAGCCGGCGTGTACTTGCTGTAGTGTAGGCTGCTCTCAAACGCGATAGGTATATGCGTGCCGCTTGGTCACTGGCGGCTTGGGCCTGGTCCGGTCGTACTTGGTTTTTCTCTCCGTCGGCATGGAAGTGTCGAAGGAAAATGGTGACCTGATCGACAGGACACTGGCGGCTAGTCGGAGTGCACGACGAAAGAAGCCTCGAAGAGTCGTTGCACGACAGTGGTTCCAGATGGCGGCAATGTTTGGGCACGTGGCTGTCCTAATGAGAGACGTCGGCACCTGGCTGTTTCTCTTCGTCTGCGAACTGACAGCAGAGGTTGGCAGGGCTTTTTGCAAGCTTGGAAGCTTGATACAGGGGCACTTCGGCACTTTCCTCCACCCTCAAAAGCCGCTTGCCTTGGATTCTGTTGACCAGGTGCGCAGGGGGGCTACACGCATGTGGTGTTCTGTTACCTGCTCCAGCTGCGAAATTCGGCCTTCTGTAGCTGCGAAACTCGGGCTGCTACTCCTGCACCGTTGACGGCCTCCAAACAAGTACACGCCACAGTGACCTTACAGTTACAGGGAGTGGGGTGTTCGGTGGGCTGTCAGCTCGGGACACTTGGCATGCGCACTCCGTGGTATAGTTCTTCTCTCCCACTCGTGGTATCATCCCAGTTGTCTTCGCTGTAGCCGATTTACTTTGCAGCAAACCCTTGCAGATCTGGCGAGTGGACGCTGGCGTAGTCTTCCGTCCCTCTAAGAAAACAGACCCACTGAGGTCGCAAAGAGGCGATTTCTTTTTTCTTGCCGCCTTACTGCTTACCTCGCAGGCGAGACCAGCGGGAAATCGTTCTCGGATGAGGCTGAAGACTAGTAAACTGCCAAAGAAACTGGCCAACTATCGCCAGAAACTGGAGCGGCCGGCCAGCCCTTTTAAGAGCGAAGGAAGCATCGAACTGACTTCCACTGCGAAACAAGTACAGGAGATACAGTTCCAGCATCAGCTGGCGAGTACGCAGTTGCAGCAGTGTCCCCCCATACAACAAGCCTTGCCGACCGCTTTCTCGCCTAACAAAAGCGCGAACCGCGGTGAAAGAGACGGAGGTGATGCCGTCGACCAGCCAGAAAAAAAGAAGTCTACGGGAAGCCCCGGAAATCAGGGACCTCCGTCGGCCACTCAGGCTGAGGTTGCGAGAACTGAACAACCCACGGTGAGAGAACACCTGCCCGCCTCGCACCCGCCAGCAAGGAACCAGTCGGACCCCGCAAATCGGGTCTCCTCCAGGACCGTGGAACAACTGTTGCCGGACGTAGAGACCCCCGCTCGGTATCACAGCGACACCGACCACGGCTTCACTATCGTCAGCCGCGGAAAGACGAGGAGCTCGGGGAAGACGCGAACAACAGCGTTATCCGGTCCTCGTCCTCTGCCCCCCAGGGAGGAGCTGCCACGTGCCGGTCTCCAGGGAGGAGTAGAAAACGGGAAGGCGGTTCACCCTGAACACGGACCGACTCGTCACGGTGAGGGTGCAATTGTGTCAGCTAAAAGTCGTCTTGCAAATGCTCTCCGAAACACCGCAAGCGGCTGGCAAAATTCCGGTAACGGTTCGAAAGCCCGCCTCTCCCGCAGACCCGGCCTGGCAGCCAGGCAACTAGAGCACGCAGCCCATGTTTCTTCATCTGATACTGGTCCCCGCACAAGCAATGTCGCAAGGGAGAGAGAGGCTTCTCCCGAAGGAACAGTCACTCCGCGAGAATCGATGCCAAATGAGCGCGAACTCGGCCGTCCAAAGAGTGGCCCTGTCCCCCCCCGGGCCCGGACTTCACGCTACAGTCGAAGCCGAACCGAGGCATATTCAGTTCAGAAACTCCCAAAGGATGTTGCAAGGCTCTCCGGATCTGCAGGTAATGAAGCGGAGTCGTCCCTAACGTCCGCGCAGGCAACAACTCAAGCTTCCGAAACAGTCACCGAGCCTAACAACTCCGTAACTGATACACGCGAGCCGGCACTGCCCACATCGGCACCACCCAAGAGGTGGATTGATCATGTCTCAGACGAAGACGACGAAGGATGCTTGTCGGCCCAAGAACCAACTGGCCGCGTCGCCCTGCTGGGCGACAATATGGATTTGCCGGTCCCAAAGGAGGTTGTCGGACTGGATAGCCAAGAGGGACATCCTCCTTCCCCAGCGAAGGAATCGTCGGACTCCGCCGTGGAACCCCGGACAGACACCGGTCAGCTAGTGCGGCGCAAGGAGGATACTCAAGCTGAGCAATCCGTGATAAAGGGTCCCTCAGCTGCCTCTTCTGTTTCCAGTGAAGGTGTACCCGGGCGCGCTCGCCGGCAATGGTATTCAAACCAAGCGGACGACTCGGTGGACTCAGCCGCGGCTTCGTGTTGGCCCTCGCTGGGCGCAGCAGCGGCGGAGGCCAGGCGAAAGAAGGACGCCGGGCCGAAGCAAGATCACAGGTGAGCTGCACGTGTGGACGGATGAGTAACTGCGCTGTGCCCCTCAGGCTGGCCAAGCACCTCGCTCTCCGGCCAAGAGGAGCCCCTTTGCCAAGAAAAAGACGGGAAGCCGCTGTGAGTGAGTAAGAAAGTTCTCTGAGACAGTCTATAACATTCACTGCCTACCCACCCGCACTTGAACCAAAGTACTGGCCCGGGACGCGTGACTGCCGCCTCTGTCGTGCCCTAGTACCCAGAGCCAAGAACTGTGCGCGTTTCTGTCAGACACCAACCAAGCCGTCTGAGCTACCTGTTTGAGCCGGTGGGCTCGCAACGCCCTCCGACTACGAGTCTCCTTGGCCTTCCCGGGGAAGGTTTCAAGGCGGTCGCCCGGCATGGTGACTCTAAGCAAATGCAGCACCATACACACAATACGGAAAGACTAGAAGCAGCAGCTTCGCACAGCAGACGACAAACTGGAGACCGTGATCACCGCCACCCTGACTACATCTGGAGGGTAAAAGGGGAGGTGCATCGCGGAGAGTCCGGAGACACCCAAGCTGCTTCTTCCGGTCAAGAACCCGCGGGAGTCTCTGGTGAGTTTTTTGCCGCAGTTTGAGTATGGCACTTTATAGAATACTTAGTTAGTACTGCTTGACAAGTCTAAGAGCTCACCATCTCTCTTGCGGGTGGCCCGTGAAGCGGTCCAAGGACTGCCTGGTACCAGGTCACAGTACAACGCATGACGCCCTTGTCAGCTGTTTACACCTGGGTCCGTGCACCATCGGTAACGCTTTGATTCCACTAGGATTCCCGCTGTGCATCCTCTTCTTTCTAGCCTGAAGAACGGCTGAACTGTCCGGCACCCCCTCCATGGTCCGTAAGAGCCGCACCAACGCGCTTAGGAGTCAAACAACCGGCCGTGTACACTGATCATCGTGCCAGGACAATACCTCCGGAGTATTCAAACTGCCATGTCCGTGCTGGTGGAAGTAAAGCAGGGTGATATTGGTCAGGAGGTTTATCTTCGCGCTTTAACGCTCCTCAAAGAGTTACTTCCCGTGGCGCTTGTGGCGAGTACCTTGCTGGCTTGCCGTAACGGCAGCAGTCTTCTCACACGGAACGCGCTACTCTGATACTTGTGCCTTTTGTCCGCTGGTGCTTTTCTTCTGCAGAACCACTTCTGTTGCACCGGGCAGTGTCTTCGGAGGGGTATATTTCTCAGCACGCACGACCGAAGCCCCCCGGCCAGAGAGAACAACGAAGACTGGAGACCGACCCAAGTTCTTTTCGCTCGGTGCACCAGAGATTTCCCCATGGTTCTACACCACGACAGAGAGGCAGCCATTTTAATTCTCTTCGTATGGGCCACAGCACAAGCGCCCGCGTTCCAGTCCCCCCCCGCGTCCCGCCACGACGTTCACACGGCGTTCCCCCACCCCCGCCGCCGCCCCCAGAGGGAGACTTGACGTTCTTTGCCCCACCTGGAAGTTACGCGTCAACCCTCTGTTATTCAGAAACAATGGCACAGGCGGCGGCAGAAGGCTTGGATCCTGCGGCTGCTTGTCAGCGTCTCGCGCTGCAGCAGCAGCCTTTGCTTAGCCACCTCCGGCCGTTAACAGCCTCCCATTCCTTCCCGCAGATGCCCTTTCTGGCGGATCCAGCCTATTACAGTTTCCCCGACGCGAGCGTGCCAGATGCGTGGATCCCAGGCGTGCCCGCCCTATTTCTGCCGCCGCCCCAGCAACCGGCAGACGAGCAGCTTTGCACCGAGGTGTCGGCGGATCAAGTGGCAGCCCCAGAGACAGCCACAGCGGAAGGCACCGCCGGACAGGAGAATGAGGCAGGGAGTGAAGAACAGCCACTGGCAGACGCGCCTGGTCCCCAGGGCGCGTCAGTGAATGCGGGTGTCCTTGCGTCCTCTGTNNCAAAACGGCGGGCCCAGCGCCGAGGCGGGTCCAGATCTTGCCGCTGAAGAGACTGGTACCTCATGCCTTCCGAGTGAATCACCGAAGACACACTCGTCTATAAAGAACGACCTGAAGGATGAGAAGCCGTTGACTCCCTCTCCTGAGAATTTGGCAGGGCGAGATCCTGCTCCTCACCTGTCCTTGGAAAAGTCGTCCGCACTCACAGAAGGTGATGCTGTCAGCCAGTGCGGGCAAGTAGGCCTTGCTTCAGCTAACCAGCTTTGTGAACGCACAAACAACCGGAAGTTAGACGCGGACGGGACCGCTGCAGTGTCGAGCGAGGAATGCCCCGAGAGAGACTCGTCTCTCGACTCCCAAGGGGCAGTCTCTCAGACTCCCGCAACGTCGCAGCTCCTGCAGGGCGCAGAAAGTGCTGAACCCACTGTACAAGGAGTGGGCGATCTCACATCAGCGGAGGGTCACGAACCGGAGGCAGCGGTTGAGGAAAAACTCGGTAAGGCCAGTGGACAACTACTCGGCAAGATGTTGCAGATGGGAGCCGCAAAGGTTGATCGACGCTCCCTATCAGTACAAGGTAACGTGATGGTCTCGCTGTCGTGATCGAGTCTTCTAAAGGCTGCCTTCTCTCCATACATCATCGCAGTGTGGCATCCCTTAGAAGTGACTTACCTGAATGTCATTACTCACGCCGCTGCACGGGAAGCCGTACGTACGTCCTCTGACGTTGCCGTTTTGGCTTTCCGGGACGTCTCTGTGTCCTGCATGCCGGGTAGTTTCGTCTGCCAACAAAAACAAAGGTATAGAAGTTCTCGGGGTGAGGCCGCCATGTGCCTGCTTGTGAACTGTGTATGGCAGGCTTGTCCCGCATCCCGACTGGCAGTTTCTCCTCCCCCGAGGACAGTGGGACACCGGATCACCAAGAAGAGGGATTTGGTTCGGATGACCTTGTTGACAACTACCCCGACGATGCTGGTGCGCGCGCCTCTGCCGGGCACCCCGGCGAGGATTCCCTTGGCACTCCAAGAACGGTATCAAAGCTGAAGACCGTATACCGTCCGAAAATAGAGGAACCCGCCCTCACAACAGATGAGACCAAAGATGAGCAAGCCAAGCTCTACCATTTCTACGACCCCGCCAGCTGTACTTGGATCGAGGTACAACTCCACTGTCAAGAAGTCACCTGGAGGACGAGTGACAGAACCCGTAGCAAACACCTCCTTTCGTTAAGGTTCCTCCACCGCAGCCAAACTCACATGAGAGGCACCAGCCGTGCGAGGCCTAGCCATCCGAATTTCTAGCAAAGCAGGATCATACTTCACACACTCCAAGCATAGGTGGCTTCGTCGCTTCGAGTTTCTTTAGAGTACTGGCTACTGGGGCCCTCCGCTGACATAAAGATTTAGCAACAAGAGACCACCGGCTATTCCGGAACTGCGAATGCGCGGCGTGCTCACGACGCCGACACCCGCGAGTGTTTTGAGAATGAGATGACACCTGAGAGTTACGCTCGTTCTCTCCATAAACTACGCCGTCGTGCAGTAGCGCAGCTCTGTCTGCGGTGGTGCGGCGGGCGCTTCGCAACGGTCACTCCTCACTGTCCCGGTAGACTGCGGCCGTGACAATTCGCCGGTGCGACGGCGCAAGGTGCAGCTGCGCTGTTGTTCTCTACCATATGTCGTGCAGATTGTAGGAAGCTCGCGTATACCGGCATAATGAAGGCACTCCGTAAGACAAGAACGGAATAACCTGTACTGCAGGACTGCCGTCACGGGTTCTGCGCGCTGGGGCTTCTGCGGGGGACTCGTTTTGGTTGCCACCACACACCAAGCGCTGAACGGACAACTGCAGGTTTCATGCTCAGAGTTTCTCCGGGCGTGAGTTCGGTAGACTTCCCTTCAGGTATATCTCGTTTGCCTAACATCTGGAGAGAGGTACTGATGGCCTCGCCTCGGGCAAGCTTGGCTGGTATCTCTGCATATTTCTTGAAAAGCATCACTTGCCCCTTCCGCTGAAAACTGCCTGCAATGGTCCTCATGTGGCGGAGAAAGCTTCAGAACCATTTATCAGTAACACAGCTGCACATACACGGAAGCTGAGGGCTTTCATCTCGTGGGCCGCTCGGGCGGCTTACCTTCGTAGGCCAAGGTACCCTATGAGAACTTTTGCTCGCTCCTAGGAAAAGTATGCCCAGCCTGACCTGCTAGCAAAGCCGAGCGATCTACTCTGATGACTGCTTCCCCATCTCTGTTCGATGACAGTGCTTCGCGCTGTGCCGCGGCAGCAGACTTCGTCAGTGCCTTCGGGATGTTGTGCATGGATCTCGTAGTATGTTTGGTCTGAAGAGCGCCAGGACGTGACTGCAATGTCGCAGTAAAGCTCCTCTGCGTGCGAACCGCCATGGGAGGCGGGAAATCACTGGGATCGGGGGGGTGTTTCAAAGGCCTTCGCTCTTTCCAGTTCGAACGTCCCGAAGATGTTCTGCGCCTTTTGTCGGACGTATTAGTTTCGCACAGCCCCCCAATGTTGCAGCTTGGCTTCATAACATGTCCAGCCCACATGACAACGCTGTTTTCAGGATGATATCCCACATTGTACGCCCCCAGGCTGCGAATGCCAATACTGCAAGTGTACGTGAACGATGTCAGTGCATAGAAGTCCGTGCCCGTCAAGGCTTTTGTTTCCCACCTTGACGTCTTTATATCATGGTTGCGCTCCTTGTGCCTTTATTTTACCTGTCTTAAGACCGTTCCTTGTCAGCATTCCCGTCAGCGTGCCACTTTTCCAAGGTAGCAGGACTGTTCATCGGAAACTTGTGAATCAAGAGCTTTTGGGCATCGCTGTGGAGATGAAGAGCGAGATTATCCTGCGCAGTGCACAATGCGTGCAGTCTCACGTTTAAATCTGCCGGTCACCCGTCGAAGCTAGTGCGAAGAGCGGTGTTTAGCCCCCGGATGCAAGGCCAGACACCACTCTTTGCATTAGTCACAGGCGATGTCTCAGCCTCCCGGCAGAAGGAAGCACTGCATAGATACCGGTGCGCCAGATCCCACTCTCAACGTGTGCGTTCTGTTTCTCTTCGCGTCCTACTATTCTACCGAGAGGTTACCTTTGCCGTCCTCGACGTAATTCTCCCTTGACAGCGCACAGGTGCCTCCGCGCTTACTGAAGTGCCTTCACGCAGAAGGTTCTGTCGTGCATCCGATAGTTCAACGCGACTCCTTGACGGAGAGCTATTTTGTTAACTCGGAATATGACATTCTTCAACAGCGACACTGTCTGCACTGCCTATGCTCGGAGTTGCGGACTCCGCCGACTTGGCAATCGCTCATACTTGTGAGCTGTCGAAACGCTGGCGTAGCTGCTCAGGCCTTACCCTGGGTGGCTCCCGTCCGGGGGAGCCCGATCCTCTTCTTCATCTTCAAACTGCTTTTCTACGATGGTCACCAGAGACACTGACAAGTTGAAGTCTGTCATCCTGGCTCGAAAAAGAGGCTACCACCGGTTCCCCCAGGCACTCATTCTTTCCTACACCAAGAACGAACTGTAACACTCAACAGCCCGTTACTACGTGCATGTCTTTGGGGGCATTGCGACCAACTGAGTCGCGTCTTGGCACTTATTCAGGAGGCCCGGAGCCTCCTAGAACAGAACGGAAGGCGTTCTCGCGAGAAGTAAGAAGTCACAAGTGACCTGCTAGGCTCGGCAGGACGCGGACAACGCCGCTTTAACATCTCACCCTCAAGCGTTGTCTCCTGGTTACCTCGGTGTTGCACGGAGATGTCCACACCTTCGTCAAGTAACTCCCTCTCTGAGGCTGAAGAAGCGAACAGTTCCACACGACCACGGAACGACACACTGTCCTCATGATGTCCCTAGACAGTCCGCCGTTAGCTCCGAACTTGCTGCACTCAGAACGCCAAACTTTTACTCTCGGTCGAACGAAGTATCCTCTCCCTTCACCTTCCTTTTGTTGGTGATGTGATCCTGAGAACTGGCTAAGCTGTAGGGGTACACAAGTCCCTTTTGCTCATACCTTCATCACTGTCCACTGCTGAGGACAAAAGAAAATGAGAGGTATCTACAACTTCCCTTGTGCCTGGTAACGCACACCCTGCACCACCTTTCCCGGCAAGTGCCTTCCTGATTCCACCGTTGCTTCAAGCTCTCTGTGCGGATTTAGGGCCTGCTGCTCCCGTACTAGGGGATCGAGCCATACCCATCCAAACTTCCCCCCTCAGATCCCATCCCCTCTTCCTTGCCTCAGCCAGTTTATCTCTCATCTCTGTGGCCGTTAATGCAGTCCTTGCAGCTAAAGGATCTGCCCATTCTTCGACTGTCAGGATTTCCAATGCCTTTATCTCTTTGTCTCCTGCCTGCTCTTCACGAAGTGGCACGGAAGACGGAGAACCAGAAGACGCAACTGTGCTTGGTGTTCCAGCTCGAACTCCATCCCGGCCTCCCGCCCAATCGGATCTCTCTGAAACAGAAGACCCGGACGGTGGGACGCCGACATCGTTAACCTCGTGCACGTACACCGTCTGTGAAGAGAAGCCATTTTGCCTAACATTCCAGTCTGCAAAGTCATTCAAAACTTCGGCAAAAGCCGCTACGTCGGTGGAGGGCACAACGAGACGCCGAGTGACGAGCAAACCAGAGTACTTTTCCCCTCGAGCAGTCAAAGCACCCCTGCTGTCGGGCTGATTCCTCTCTGCCCTTTCTCTGTTCTTTTCTCCCGGGATTTTAGCCTCTTCCCTGGTGCCTCCGGAGACAAGAGCCGTCTGCTCCACACACCCAGGGACGGCGGCATCCGCGAGGCTTCTTCGGCAGTACCAACCACTCAGGAACGATAGAGCCCCGGCAAGCAGGTTGCGCCCAGTGAACATCGAATTCTGGCGGCGAAATGCCATGGGACCAGTGAGTACTTCGGCTATCGTTACAAAATCGTGAATATCGTTACCACATTCTTCGTGCTGTTTGCTGCATTTACCACCGCTTCTGTTTAGTTCCGCTCGAGCCACACAAAAATAGGAGTTACACCGCAAAAGAGCCCCCAAGTCCTGGCCATATCCGGAGAAAGAGAAAGACTGTCCACTAGGGCGCCAGTCCGCCTATTTGAAAAAGAATCTGGTACTCCTCGGGAATGGGCGAGTGATCTCTGAGCCCTTCCGGCTTACCACTTTGACCTGGAAAGGAGATAAAAGAAAGGTGCCGTCCATCTGGAGACACCTGTCATGTGCTGCTTCCGCTGAAAGGTCTATTGGCCGTGTAAGACGTACAGCTTCTCTTCACCCTACCGGGTGACTGGGAAGAACAGCCAGACTCAGGTCTTAGTTAGCAGGAACCCTTCACAGATACCAGCTAAAAGCTAGCTTCGCAAGCTGTGCGAAAGAGATTAGCTTACTGCGTCACTGGAACGATGAGGTTCTGCAGAGCGGAGCCGCACGTTTTAAGCAGCTGTCTCAAGGAACGATGTAAGTAACCCGAGCCACGATGGCACCAGGTGACCAAGATGACCAAACGCAGCACCAAGTAAGAACACGCGCCCAACGCGCAAGCAACAGGGGGCCCCGGATTACCGCTTGTCACTTCCGGATTCTCAGGAGAAGTATTTCAGAACGAAGGAGTAACACACCAGACGATTCTTTTGCGACGAGGAGAAGTTTATGCGAAACCAGAATACCTACCTCGACACACACTGCAAGAGTGTCAGTGCTTTCAACCGTTGCCTGTATGCCATGAGCGGAGATGCTGCCGGCCGTTTCGTTGCAGCGTTTGAGCAAAACCTACTGCCTTCCAAGGGACAGTGTCAAGGTCTCTCATGAGAGACGGAAGCAGCATACCGGCATGCATGCGTGCATGCTCGTTTGCACGCATGCCTCGATGGCACCGATTCTGGAACACCCCGAGAATAAAGGGAAAATTGCTACTGCAAAACGTTGCTCTTTCCCCTTGCTAACGAGGGTTTAAGGCACTGGCCTCTCCAGCGTCAGGCAGGGGGAAACTGGGAGGTCGCGCATGTTTCCTTACTCGTTTTTCTCCGGCCGGGTCTCCTGCAGGCACCCAGCTAGCTCGAGTGGCCTTCATCCGACCCCGTCCCGTCAGAAACGACGCGTGGCGTGCCCGGCAGGCTACCTCGGGTACAGCCGCAGACAACCCCAAAGCAAAGGCCTGTGCTCGAAGAGCTGCCGATCAAGGACCCTGTGACAGCTAGGCGAGACGCATCCCTTCTGTCAATCCAAGTTTACGAACGGGGGTGTTACGTTAACGGCCCACCCGAGTCCTCAAGCGTGCAGAACACATCTCTATGTATAGAGCGATCTGATGCGTGCAGCGAGGGAAACTGTGAACGGCTGGCCTCTCTTTGTCAAGCTGTGCTGCGACAAGCTCGTGTGAACCCAGTGCCCTGTCGCCGAATGTCCTCACTCATCCCGTCCCCGTAGACACAGCTCGTGGGAGGCCCTCACCGAGAAAGGTTGTAGACCCTCGGTTTGCGACAGCTTCCTGGCTACAAAGAAGGGAAGCTTTTCTCATCACGTTTTCTAGAAGGCGTCCACACGTCAGGAAAGAGAGCTACTCCTAGGGAGAATCCTTTCCTGGATCAGGACTGTTTGGGTATTGGTTCCCTTCTGTTTGTTACGCCTCATCACTAGCTACGTAGGGTCGCCGTATTCTTTGTGGTGTCTGGCCTTGCTCTGCTGATTCTCCTCTCTAGGTCACCTGGTTTCTAGTCGTTCTTTGCTTTCCTTTCTCCTTCCCCCTTGTCGATGGAGGGAGGAGAGGATTGTTGCGCGGCGTCAGGTATCTTGCCTGTTTGTCGCATGGGAGATCAGGTGCTTGTTCTTCTCTACAACGCCACAGGAGGGAGAAAATCAAGATATCTTATTGATTTTGGTGGTAGGAAGGAAAGACTGATACACCCGTCCAACCCCACATCCCCATCTTTATCTTCTCCTCAGGAACATCCGTCCTCCTCCTCCTGTCTCTCTACGACTCTCCAGCAACAACAAGAGCCGCCCTTGCCCCTTGCGCCTTCTGCAACTCCATCCTCTCTGCTCTCTCCTCCATCCCAAGCAAGCCCCTCCGGGGGCGATAGGAAAGGAAAGAAAGAGAAGGAGCAGACAGCAGTAACTGCCTCTCCAAAGGCTTCTGAAACTGAGAGGAAATCACGACAAAAGAAGACAACTCGGGGAGGAGACGGCTGGGAAGATGATGAGTGCTGTGCGGCACGCGAGTTGTGGGAGGAGACAGGAAGTTGCTGGGGTTTAGCTACCTCCACTGTCCTTACTTCTTTTCCAAGAAAAGATGGAGAAGAAACACGACAGAGGACAGAGAGCAGGGGGGAAGAAGACGTCTCTCAGGTTGTAGAAAGGGCAGGACAAAGCAAGAGCATTCTAGAAATTGGTCCAAACGAGCAGCCGAGATCGGAGGATGGCTTGTCATCGCTTCTTCATGGAGAAAAAGAGCAGAGACAGCACAATGGAGACGTCACCAGGCCAAGAAGAGAACCTGCGGATAAGGTGTGCAAAGACCAGGAGGTAGACAGGCTACCTGATTCCTCATTAGATCCTTTGCGTCAAGCTTTTCTACAGCTCTTGAGACGCTTGCCTGTGGTAAGGAGTCCATACCGCTTGTAGTCCTTGGTTATTCTGGCGTAGCTTCCACATATAGATATATAGATGACGCGTACGTGTAGACGACGTCTTTAAACTCCGGCACCATCCATATATGTGCACCTGTTCGATCGTATATCCCTCAGCTAGGTGCCTGGCCAAGGCTTCATAAGAATGCCTTCAAATTTCTTCTACACTTCGGTATGCTCCCGTGTCTTTTCTCCCTTGACTGCATGTATGCATGCCAAGCCATAGGCCCTACATACCTGTGTGCATAGGTGCATGCAGTAACTCTTCTCTGGTTTTCGGCAACCATGCTGTGCATCAAGTCTTCCATACAAACGATGAATACAGACGAGGGGTTCTTCTTTTCCCCTGACTTTCTCCAGCAAACTTCTATGTCTGTATTCTCTCCACGATTCTCCGCAGCTTGCTTCATTTGAACACACCAAGTATCGGTGCCTCGTCAAAGAGTTTCCCTTTTTTCTTCCTCTTTCCTTTCTCAATCTTCGAGGTGAAGAAGGACCTACCGGGTTGTCGCGCAACCGACGATTTGTTTGGGTGAATATCGATGCTCTGATCTCAGCTTCAAAGATGGTTGGAGCTCCTTCGACAACAAGCAGAAAAGAAGAGCAAGATGGTCAGAGCTCTAACAGTTCACAGGTACCACAGCTTGAACGAATCCCCTAGTTCCTTCACATCATGTGTATGTCTACCTCCC
>NW_027154947.1:0-28246 GCF_002600585.1 Cystoisospora suis
GCCAGTCCACAGTAGGCGCTTCCAAGCAGCACCCGCCCTGCAGCTACACGTACTCGGACCCCCCCGCAACCGGCCGACACCAAAACACGGCGAGCGAGCTCCATGGCACCAGACAGCGCGCGTAATCCGCAGGTCGTTGGCCATGGTAGCCTAGGAATTGCAGTGGGAGATAATTCGTCTCCGGCTGAGGATGGCGACGCATCATTGGCCTCTCAGCACGGATTCGCTGTCGGCTTCGGGGACGCGGGCGATCTGCCCGTGCGGCCGCGGTCGCCCGTGGGCGAAAGGTTTCTGCGTTATTTTGTCGGACTTTTCCATATCGGTGTGACAATCAAGCCTCCGAAAATTGCCCTACCCTCCGTGGGGCAAGAGTGTGTCGCGACTTTCGCTACCCGACTCATGTCTCCCTCTCCTTTCTCCCCGCGTTACCAGCGCGTGTTGCAAGCTGTCCAACATCTCGGACTGGAGCCAACAGCCCAGAGGAAACGTGTGACCTTTGGAGAAGATCTGTCCGGTGGGAAAGTGGCCTTAAAAAACAACGGCGTCCTCCAGGTTTCAGACAAGTCTGTCGTTCTACATATGGAGCACCCTACAAAGAACTATCAGTTCAGCCTACACATTCCACTGAGCATCAGCGGAGCTGCTGGCATGAACGAAAGAAAACATGGAGTGGCTGCAATCGAAAGAAGCCGGGATCTACCGGGTCCATGCTGCCAGAAGCGCGTACAAGGCTGGTCACGTACTGGTCCCGTTAGCAAGTCTTTCCTTGGCAGTCCGTCCCAGCGTCATCGATGCTGGTGAACACGTCCAGTTGCTAAACGACTTCCAGTTGTACTCAAAGTATGAAGGAACCCTCGATGATTTGTTGCGGATACTCGATACTGAACGAGGGGACGACGCCCATTGCGCAAGAATCAGCATAACGTGGCAGCTGATCGGGTCTCTTGCCTTTCTTTCCAGCTTGGGAAAAGGCCAACCAGGCACGAATCCATCGACCCTGCTGATCCACCAGTCGGGCGTCCTTCTAGTTAGGGTCCGGGAAATATTGCAAGAGATGAACCCATTTCCACTAGACATTGTCGCTACTCTCGCTTATATGCCCCCTGAAGATCTTAAGAGTTGGCTCAAAGCTCGTTTCCCGTTGGACTATTCTTCCCAGATTGACCCCTGGATCTCCGGCTGCGTGATTTACCGGGTGTGGTGTGGGAGTCTACCATACGACGTCAGCGAGTTCGACACGTCGCGGGATCGAGATACTGTCGCTAGAGTCTGGAGCAGATCACTGTCTCCGAACTGGCGTTTGGCGGCTGCGTTGGTATCCCCGAGATGATAGCGGAGCTTCTTCGTCGGTTGTTACATAAGGACCAGCACAGGAGACCGCCCATTCAAGTGGTGCCAGCCAGATACAACTTCTTGGCGGAGAGTGATATGAAGTCAGGTCGAGTTTGATTGTGTTACTGAAAATCAAAAGGCGAAACCATTTGCTTTTTTCTGGCGAAATGAAGGCCACTCAGGTCCGAACGACATATAGAGAGTCTTTGCATCTCGTGAAGGCCGGACATCTCTTCATATCGCTGGAACACTCCAAAGAAGTTCATGAAGGGGTCGAGGCTGGGAGGGGGATATCTAGGTTGTTCTAGTTAGAAGACGCGCCTGAAAGAGTTTAGTGGTCTCTGGCGTTAGCTTCTTGTTTTTGTTTTGATGGGGAAAGAACCAGGCGATCGTGTGATAACAAAGGCCGGCCGCCTCGGGTACCGCACGAGGGTCGACTTTGTCCCCTGTATTTTCTTTCTTGTTGATGGCGACCCGGAATTGCGCTCACCGTTCCGTACTCCCAAATCTGTTTGCGGGCTGAGGGTTCTTACAGGAATTGATAGTGTCCGAGGCTGCGTCCTATAGCCTTACGCTCATCTTCTCTTCATACGTTTTTGTGCGCAGTGTAGCTAAACGCTGGGTCTGCCTTCTGTGCTTTTGTGCAGGGCTCGGGCGTGAGACAGGTCCAGATGCGTTCGCTGGCCCCGTGGGCTCAGATTTCACGTGCAGGCAACTGCGTTTCTTCAGGACTAGACCCCGGGGGAGAATAGCGCGATAGTACCACGGTAGCTGTTGAAGATAAGCCCGGAAAGACTCGTGACGGGTTTTACGTGCCTCCTGCCTTCGCGAAGCAAACCACTTGCGCGATACCAGTTTTCTACTGAAAAATAAGACGCAGATATCTTAGCTACAATAGCTTCTGCTCGAGGTCAGCCTGGAGTCTGAAAGATTAGGGAAGGACATACTCGTTCCACGAAGGGCGCTTGACTACAAGAGAACGAGTCTAACTGGCTTACGGCGAGGTGTATGCTGTCGCCCCTGGTGCTAGCCAGTGTTTGTCCGAGTTTACACGGCAGAGAAAACTCGGAAGAGAATAAGTTTGATTAGTAGATGTGAAGCGTGACGAAGGTAAATGTACGAGGTAACAAGACGACTGATGGCTGTGAGAACGCTGGCCATGTGTGTGACGAAATAAGACCTAGCAGACGCCAAGGCCCGACTGGTAGTGTCCGGAGATTGCAAGAAACCGGTGTGAATCTCTAGGAACAGAGGTCCTAGGTGACTGTGACCACTTTTGCACGTGTCCTGCTTACCAATCTTGTTCTTAGCATCGTTCGTTTCGGTGCTGAGGAGACACAGTGGCAACAGTACCAGAGAACAGCGCAGGATGTGGTACCAGCCGCACTCCCGGGCAGGTATGTTCTAGCCTGGATCACAAGAACGTTTAGCTCAAGACTTTTTGATCCTGAAGCACCCCGCTCGGGAAACCTAGTCAGCCTTGCATTCATTGTGCTTATATATGATACACTCCCTGGCGGGTAGCAAGGATTTCCAGCGAAGTGACGAGAAGATGAAGTCAACACATAACCGAACCAACTGTTCAGAGGACCCGTTTGCGTCGTTATCGAGGTCGTAGGGATCAGATGCGTTCTACATTTCTCCCGAGTTTTCTTGATACAGCTCAACTCAGTGAATTCTGATGCTCTTCTGTTCGCAGTGGAAACAGCGCAACGAATATTTCCTCTCTCGGCTGCAGGCGAGATCCCCTTGTGTCTGATCACCCCATTCCTCCTGCTAAATACACTAGATTTATGCAGCCATCTGGAATTCGGGGTACTGAGAAGACAGACCCTCGCTAGTGTAGATTTTACTCTTTCATGCAGTAGAGAAGGGCTTACTCACCATTGGCATTTTCTTCCCGGGTTCAACAGAAATCGCTGCAGCCAGTTCAGTCCGAGGCGATAGAAGAGATAGTATCTCCCAAACAGCGAATACCCCCCAATTACGAACAGAAGCTCAAGGAAAGTAAGCCAGTTTCGACAGATGTTTCGAGGTAACCGCAGGCAACCCATGTCGCATCCCTCGGCCGGTCACGCCCTGTTCTCTCCCCACCGTCCCCCCCCCAGCTATTCTTCTTACTTAACTTGCAGAACGTCGCAACACATTGTGAGACTGCCTGAACTAAAAAGATTGCAATGAAAGGCGGTCAGCAGGACCGTTCCGCACTTCAATTCCTCTGGGAGAGTGTCCACGGAGAACGGTACGGGGCACCTGTTTCGATGCTTATCAACCTTCATGTTGACCGCTACAAGATAGACGGTTCGTAGCCATTCATGGAGATCGATGTTAGACCGTTCTTTGCTTCACTCCTTCCTAGAATGACAATGAAAAATTTTCTTGGCTTCACACACCGCGGAACCCAGGGTAACTGAACAGTAAGCATTCCGTAACGGCCCGCGCTTCCTCCACCATGCTGTTCTTTCTTTAAGGGTTCCGCCATCACTTGGGAAGTAACCAAGGTCGGCTACTTACTAGTCTAGGGTATCTGGAGCACTAACATTTGTACAGCGGTCTGTAGAAGTGTTCTTTTACCCGTGCTGTTCCCCTCTCGGGCCTGTCGGCTCGTGTCAACTGTTAGGCACCGGCAGGAATCGTTTAGACTCAGGTAAGACTTAGAGGGGGAATCGCTTTCCAGAATGCCAGCAATCTCGCAACAGGAGCCGGAAACTAGCACTTTCTTAATCTTATTTCCCGATGTTCTAACACTCGAACAAGGCTCAAGGCTCCTCAGAAAGAATGCTGTCTCTTCGGAGATTTCCTTTTGGTTCTATACTCAATCACCTTACAATAGTTTTACCACTTATGTTCCTGTAAATAACTCTGGTTTACAATTCCAACAATCTACATTCTTAGCTCTAAAAACAAGTTCGTCTGACAAACTACGCCTTTCTTTTCTGCTTCATCTTTCTTGCCCAGAAGATCTCTCATTATTGTTGTTCCTCCGCTTATGCGTGCACTCTCTGCCCTCTATCTGGTACTCTCTTTTCTCTTGCGGTTCTAGACAGCGGCAGCTTGTTGGGGGCGAAGAAAGCCTGTCCACCCTCTCCTAGGTGGGAGAAACCGGGCGCGGAGAACGGCGACAGTCCTTTGTTGTTTTCTGCATGAGATTAGAAGCTAGAACCCGATGAGAGAGATCACTAAACTTTTTCTGCGCTTTATCGTCTACTAAAGCAATTCTCTTCATTGCGCACACACCCCTGCTGCCTGTTTTCCCACTATTCTGGCGATAAAAGTAGATCGGATGAAGACGAGCAAGCTGGTTAAGGGATCGCTAAATGGCGCTGCCCTGGTATGTACCGAATCGGGAGTACCACCGGGAGAGAACCTTCCAAGAGTGTACCTGACGTCTCCTCTCTCTGTCTCTGCGGTATGCTTGGAAGAGAGCTTCCAATGCAACGCTCTTTCTTTGATTGCTTTCTCATCACATCCCGAGACATTTTTTCCGACTGCTTTTCCATGACAACAGACTGGAGATTTATACAGCTAAGAAGTCTGAGCCGCCAGGGCATCCAGTGTAAGACCTTAGCATCTTGAGGAAATGAGCAGAAAACACGAACTTGGCAACCACAATGTTGACGGTGATGTTGGTTAAGGAAAGACCGATGAGTTGTACCTACAGTGAAACAAACGCGACATAGCCAAAGAAAAGAACCACGCCGGCGATTGATAGGATGCTCCATACTACACAGACACAGTTTCTGGTATCGCGAAACTTCAGCTGGATACAAAGGATGTCTGGAACACATCTTTGATGCATAAGCTTGAAGGTTTGAGAAGGCGTCCAGTGTTCACAGACCATCAGCCGTTGCTTCTGTGTTACGCAAGACAGTGCTTGGTCATTTTCAGCTCAGCAAAGCGAGACAGTGGAAGGCATTCGTTTCCTTATCTCTGTCTGACTCCGTCGTTGCTTCGGAAATACAGGACAGCATTCTTTCAGCAGAAGAAGCGACCACGGACAGGTCCACTCCCTCTTCATGGCTCATGCGGCGCTCACATGAAGTTCATGCGTATACATTGAGTTTCGCTTGCTGTACGTCTCTCCACTTCAGCATGAAGCGTCACACTACAAAGACATAGTCTATGGTCCAGTCTTATCACGTCTGCTAGTGAAACGTCCTCGTCTTATCTGAACCGGCCGTTTTTACTGCTACATCGTATTGGATACTACCGTATACAGACATGCAGTCCCCGGTACGCATATACATACGTCCGCATGCATTTTTACACCTGTACATGCATCGCTCTACTCCCTCTTTCCTGGCTGAACAGTCATACGACACCCTCCTGTATAGGCAACTGTCTCCGCATGAAGAACTTCTACTCCGGCCCTTGCTCACTCCTTCTTCTCTTCGTCCTCTCCTTCTCTGCCTCTCGTTACTATCGCCCCCCTCACCGTACCTTCCAAGCAAGCGGGAAGATGTTGTGACCACGCGGATTGTAGAGAGGCATGCCTGAGACAGGCCTAGCCATCCAAGCAGGTACAAAAGGGATGCGAAGCTGTTGCGACCTTTCCTCCGTACAGTTGATTCGCATAAGGCAGGAGAGACTTGAAGTGGGTAGGATTGTTATCAATAGGAAAAAGATTTGAAAGGCAAGTGTCCATCTGCGTAAAGGGGAAGAAAGAATGGACAAAGCACGCAGGCCCTCTTTTTGCTCTGTTCTGCTTTCTCCATCATACAAAGATAAACTAGAGAGCCTCACTAATCTCCCAGGGACGCAGAATCACTTATGTATACTTATGCATACAAGCAGCTACCTTTATGTGCTTGTCGACCTTCGAGAACTTCATCTATCTATGCATCGCCTCTTCTTTCCCTCTTTCTTTCCTTGACCCTGGCGCTGTCGCTAAATACACTTCTTCTCTCCCCTATGTTCTTCCTTTCTCTCTTCTTTGTTTGATCGCTCTCCCTCTCAGGACATAAACGCTTGAGGGTGCACAGGATTGTAGGTGGTTCGCTTACATCACAAGTGCCGGGTTCCGATAGAATCTTTCGCGAAACATTCCTCCCAGGGAGAATACAAAGGCAGTGTTAATCAACTGCATGCATATCCATATAGAACAGCTTGATGCTTCATACGTGTCACTTCTGCGAAAGGGAACAAGAGAAAGAAAAAGTGATAGAAATAGAAGGAAAGAAAAATAGAATTCAAGCGCTGCACCAAATGCCTTCTTTCTTCCTTATATTACAGAAGAGAGCTCTGTAGAAGTCAGGTGCTCCGGAGAAGCCCATGTCTACTGAGACTCGTCCTGTTACCATTAGAGATATATACATATACAGCATTCATGTATGCAATCTTCTCTCCAGTTATATATAAAAGAAAGGAGCAAGACAGTGTGTTTTCTACTGTTCACCCTGAGCAAACAGGCTAGGGGAATCCTCAAAATTCCAACTATATACACAGTTCATCTTTAATACTATCAGTCCTACATAGGTATACACTTGTGCAAATTTTGTACACCGTATTCATAAAGAAAATCTGCCGATGATGGAAATATCAGATTCGCGCGACTACTTGTAAATATGTATGCTGTGCACTGTTGTACAATGCATAGCGCATATACATAAGGAGTTAGAGTATCTCCCGCATACACCCACAGACACGATAAAGATCACTCTCTTCGACTGAGGGGATCCCACATGTTACGGCAATGCTGCAGTAGAGACAGAAACATAGATTGGGACTATTTTGTCACAAGGCATTCTTAACTTAGTCCGGGTCTCCCTACAAGTTGCGGTGTGCGTACACACAGACTTCTTCGGCACCATGTATAGCAAGTAACAGGTCTCAGACACAACAGAGCGCCCACTGACATACATGAAATAACGTAGCAGCAAGGAAGACAATAGGTATGATAACATGTTTCAGGCACAAGGAAAGGCTTGACGACGAAGAGGAGAGAGAGCACGGAAAGATACGATGAGATAGAGAACGAGAAAAGAACAGAGGGAAGAATAGGAATACGAACAGCAGATTTCTTCAGCATTCATTTGAAATGATGGATAGACGGAGACAGAGGAAGCAACGAAAAGTAGAAGCATCAGACATGAGACCCGAAACACGCAAGCTCCTGTCAGTACGGCATCTGGAAGGTCTCTTACCTCATCCACCATGCTTGAGCCGGTAAATTTGCTTGATACTCGAGATCGACACCTAGTCCCATAGAACGTAACTGTCGATACATCAAGACAAGAAAGAGAAAGTTGATCAGCAGCATAAGACATACAGAGACAATCGTTGTCGGTCCCAAAAGACTTGATGTTGGTGTTCGATTTCTCAGTAACTCCTTAGGCCTGAAGAAGGATAAAGAAGAATGCATGCAGGAGTGAAGAAGACAGAATCAGGTTTAGAGGATGATCCACACAGAGGAGAACAATCGCACACCGCAGGTATAGCAGGAGACGGATATGCCATCATAGCAGTGCGGCCAGGACAGTGCCAAAATACACCGAGTACTCAAAAGGAGATAGATAGATACATAAACACAGATATAGACAGATAGACACAGATACTTACATAGATATAGATGTAGACAGATAGATCTAGAGAGCCTGGAGACGTAGGCAATGAAATACAGAGAAAAAAAGATAGAGATGAATAAATAGAAAGATGGATGCTGACAGATAGATACAGCATATAAGTAGACATAGATCAGGAGAGTGTATATAAATGTACCCAGTAGGACTACATTTGCTGTATCACTGGCTACCGCAAGTGCAGAGAAAAGCAGAGTCTGCTTCCTTCTAAGAACACAGCGTCAGCTAAGACAAGCGAGACGATTTCCTCTCCGGTGTGCGTGTGAGGCTGTGGTTATCACGACCCACACAACAAGAAGAAAGAGTACGTAGTATTTCGTCTACCGAAAAACAGTAAGACTGTTGCCAAGAGAGGAGACCGCCCCCATGAGCTCGTTTCGAAAAACGCCAATATAATGGGGCTTTTATTGTATACTCTAGAATCAAACCGTAGTGATGTGTACTTTCGAGGGAGCGCCGATGAGAAACTTTTGCCGAGGCACTATAGTAAGCGCAGCACACATACGTGTACATACACTGAGAAGAAACACTTAGATCTCCTCTGCGCGGCGGCGCCGAGGCCGCTGTGTAGGTTTGCAGCCTAAGCAGGAATACGAGCGCACTGTGTCCGAAAACTTCTATGTAGATACCCGTCTGTCCTATCTACCTATCTATCTATCTATCCATCTATCTATCTATGGTCCGATCAATCGATACCACCGCGTCGACATATGAACACATAACTATACATAGCGCGTATCTCTCTGTCTCGTCTATTTCTACATTTGTATAACCGGGATATGAGGTGGATGTATAGGGACGTCGTACCTGGTTCGAATCATAACCTTACTCATGCCCAGGAGAATAGCGACATCCATCAAGAAGTAGATCGCTTGACTCATACATGAGCCTCCTCCGTATATGAGAAGAATAACCTTCACCATAGAGAGCAGTACTCCGTAGACAATCAGGAATTTGTATGAAGACAAAGCTGTAGCTAGAGCACAGCGTCCCTCTCTGCAAGTATAGAACGTAAGACAGTCAACAAGATCTCTCGGCTGAAGATAGTAGATAAGTAACCACGACACCTTCTATCCATTTTCGAAAAGAAATCATACAACTAAAGCTACACGAAAGGCTCGATCTGTGGAAGTCGACTTCTTTCTTATGTGAATGAAAGAATGAAAAGCGTTGTGTATGTTCATTGAATAGAAAGATAGTCTTCTTTATGTAGTTACAGTTGTATGTGCTGTGATGATGTATGGAATAAAGATAGCCAAAACATGGTAGGAAACAGAAGCAAAGACAATCAAATCTTCCTCCAGAGAATGTTTAGACACATACCTCATACAGAAGCGCTTCCAGAAGACTGCTTTTCTTCCTATGCTGATAGACTGTATGTATGCGTAAATATATATACATATATATATGTATATGTATACATATATGTACGTATGTAGCTACACGAGATGCGAGCCTGCCTTGAAAGAAGGCTGCAAGGACGTGTCGTCTTCTGTGACCCTCTGTCAGTGTGCGTCCTCTCTCTGTATATGCTCATGCACGTACAGAGCTTAAGTATACATGCGTAAATGTCCGTACGGAGACTATGTGTATGAAGAGATCATTGAAAAATATCTCGATTCCCTCCACTGTAGTTACTTGAGAAGATCAGCGACAGCCGTCGGATTCAAAGACGTTGCGGTGAAAGGCGACAGAATAGATGCGGAGTGCTGCATGAAATACATACAGACATGCCTATGACATACACTGTCATTGACACATTTGTGTACCTGCTCAAATATATCCAATGTAAGTACACTGATCCATACGTACATGCGTATGCAAGTTCGCGCAATCATCTTTGTCTAGCTCCAAGATACGATACGACAGAAACAAGCCCTAGGTATATATGCATCGATGACATTACGGGGTGGGCAACAAAATCAAAGAAGAAACCGCCTCAACACCTTCACTCTTCCGTCTCTTCTGCATAAGGTTAGGTGTCTAAATCTGTCTATTTATATCCATCTCTTTCTCTATATGGAAGCAGTTCACGCAAGAAACACATCTCTTTCAACATGATAGGAGATGGTGGCTAGGGTAATAGGAAGATAACAAAAAAGGAATAGAAGACACGCTTCGAGACGACAGCCTGGACCCCTCTGCCGTGAAGCTTCCCGGCGGGTCTCCTTTTTCTTCCTTCTCCGTCTTCTTCTCATTGCTAGATAGCGAGCTACCTCAAGCCACGAGTGATGTTTGCTTCAGAGAAGAGTCTATATACACAATGGATGAAGTCTAGGGAGTGTGTTTTAGCTGTCTCCTTCCACAGATATCACTCTCTTCAGGAATAGAGAGACAACAAGGTTTGCTATATATCATAGTTCATACTATCCTAATGGATAGATACTGTTGGCTAGAAGCTCTCAGACTCTCCCGGCTTCCAGTCTCTCCGAGCCGTTAATGATAGTTATGAGAAGGACTGATCGCAAAGAAAGAAACATAAGTAAGAGTCAGCTAAACGAACAAGAAGGCAAAGAATGTAGGAAGCATACCTTAGAGAAAGCGACTCCTGCATGCGCTGCTCGAAGTGCTGCGCAGTCGTTTCCTCCATCTCCACACATACACGTCACATGACCTCGTCTCATATAGGCTAGTACTACACGTCGTTTGCCCTGTATATATGTGGACATGTGCACACAGCGTTTTAAGCTCACACTGATATACATACAGAACAGGTATTATACAGGCATGTAGACAGCTCCTCTAAACAAGCCAGCTTAGGATTTACAAAAGAAAATTTTGAAGCGGAGGTTGTTTCCCCCTAGCGCTTGAAGGATCTGGGAGATTTTCATTCTACAAGGCGACGCTTCCGAAGGGACTTTGTATTTCAATTTGCCTGCTAAGAAAAAGGAGCAACTGAAACAGAGAAAACCTCTTTCGCCTCTCAATCCACCTTTGAACGAGGAACAGACTAGATGTTCATCATGAGACAGAACGGGAAGAAAGAAGAATAAAGCAATTTAGAAAACATGACTGTGTACGCATGAGATGGCAGTTGATATATACATTATATACACATATGCGTACTTGTCCTTTCCACCTGTCCATACACTTGGTGCTCTCGGATAGTGCTCGTTCCTCTATCTTGCCTGTGCACATCCACAGGGAAAACTCGTACACAGGCGCTCTGATGGGGCATTCGGACGAAGCGAGGAGCCGTAGAGAAAGAACATACAAAAGGCGAGCAGTGCATTGCTCCTTTGAGAATGGCAAAGCTTCCTTTACGTGCATCCTCCTATCCTTACCAAAATGAGCTTGTATGATACGCATACACTTATCCACGGAAATGGGTAAATGAGTAGATTATTGAACACAGACAGGGATGTAGATACTTAGATGGACAAATCTATGTATGTAGTAGATACCGGCGTGTATCTGTACACATATATCCTTCGGAGCATCACCCGACTGAGAGTACAAACAGGTCTCCGCCTTTCATGAAGAAGCCCGCCCGCCAAAAACTGACCGCAGGAGACATGCGAGCGAAGATTCGTATTCTCATCAGAAGTAGATCGAGAAGCTTCTCTTCGTCATCCTGTTCTTCTTTTTCATGTCCTTCTAACTGTTTTCTTTTCCCCTTCTTCGTCTTCTCTGATATTTCATGAGACTGACGGCGATTCGATCCCAGGAGAGACGATATGACTGCCCAGCACAGAAGAGGAAGACTTCTTTGACAAGGGACGCATGGGACCCTGTTACTGTTGTGAGAAAAACCCTCCTGAAAAGGATAAGCTTCATGACTTTCTCCTTCTCCTACTGCTATTTCTCTTCCAGCTTTTGTAGATGTTTGACACCAGGCCTGTCTCTCTGAGGCCCTAGTCTTCTGACCCAGAAAATCTCCTCTCTCTAGGAGTCTAGCTCTCTCCTCGCATAAATCTTCTGATGGTTCGACTTCTCCCGTCTCAAGAGATCTCCGATGCAGACGTTCATGCGTCTTGTCTGTGTGTGTAGTTTTTCTTTTCGCAGGAGATGTTGGTATAGAGTAGCTCTGGTGATTCGGTTTCTCACGAGAACCGTTGCTGTATCTGTCAGGATTGTACTGGCTTTCAGATTTCTTCATAAGAGAAGAATATGAGGTTTCAGCAAGATAGTTAAAAATAGTCTCCGTCACAGCCAAGTCGCAATGAACTGTGCAAGACTCCGTAGCTGTATGCTAGACACATCGCAGATCACATAGTAGCCAGACGTAACACGGTGTAGGGGAACCCTGGGGTGTGGGAAAGTACGTGCGCATGCATGAATGTGCATGTTTGTATGTTTGTCAAATATATACATGCATATAACCGATACGGATATGTATACATATATATATAGAGAGACAGATGGACATGGGTGATGGAAGAGCTTGAATCGGAGGGAATATAGAAATTCTTTACCGCAGAAACTCTTGTACCCTAGGGGATCGCAATACACTGGCGAGCCTTAGAGCTCACAAACATACACTGCATATGCTTTACATCGTCGCTCCCCGGTTCTCCTACATAGGGCAGAAAAGCAGGAACCGAATGTAAAAAGAAAGCACCATGCTTTCCTTGAAGAGACCATGGGGATTCTCATAGATAGCTTTGACACGCGTACGGTCTAAATCGTGAGAAGGTGATGATACAGACAAGACATGACGAGGGCGACGGTGTGTACTCGCACAGGGGACGGATGGAAAAGAGGAGATTCTACTCAAAGAGATCAGTAGATTAGACAGACAAATGGATACGTAGAGAGACAGACTGACCACGGATGATCATGACAAATGTACTCTTTCACCATTCGGAGTCTGTGTTATATGTTATGGTTGCCAGACCAAGGGAGACTGCTCTTCTCTTTGTGTTTAAAAAATTGCACCCATAGAGATGACGCTTTCTCAAGTGTCGGTACACCATGTGTACATACCTGCACTGATTTGAATCGCTTATAGACATCGAATTCGGAATAGACATCTTCGCGATCCGCTGCATTTCTCCAGATCAAACCACACGAGGAATCTTTTGGATTTCTCATCTCACCAATCAACAAAGGAGGAAGAGTTGAATTTTTCCCGCTATATACGTGGTCTCTCAGTCCTCTTAGTGGTAAGAGGGCCCCCGTTTTTGCTGCTAACTCTCTCTCCCTGCCAGCGCTTTCTTCTGCGTCTTCTTTCAAATGAATCTCCATCGTATGATGATGACGATGATGATGATGCAGACGTTCCTTAGGGGTCTCTTCATCACTCTTGTAGAGTGTCCTACCAGCCTTATAACTCTGATTGGAGAGAGTTGAAGAGGAGGGGAGAGAAGAAGGAGAAGGATTTGGAGGCACGCTAATTTGAGTGTTTTTTTCAGTTGATGTTGTTTCAAGATCTCTGTCTCCAGATATCAAAGAAAAAGGAGATCTTAGTAGAAGGGACTCTTCTTCAACTTCTCTCTTTCCCTCCTTGGCAGTCTCTCCTTTCTTCTTCGTCTTCTCTTGGTCATTTTCATGTTCCTCAACAGCTAATAATCGACCACCCTTTGTCTCTTTAGTTCCGAAGAATGGAATATGCTCGTGCCGCATATCATCATGATCTTCATTTTCATCTTTGGCAGTCTTCGCCTGTTGCTGACGCTGACTGAGAAGAGGAGAAGATGAAGGAGTATACACTGTCGTCATACCGCAGACCTTAGCTACAGATATGGCTGTTAGGACACTATCCCCGGTAACCATGACAGGTCGTACGCGACCTTGCTTCAGTTGGTGTATAGCCTCTTTAGCATCAGGTTTAACGTCGTTTCGGAATAGAACCAAACATAGAAAATGAAGATGATTCTCAGCAGATTCTCTACGTAAAGGAAACAACCCCGGAGTACCCGGCTCAACAGTCTTATTAGCTTTATGTCGTGCATTACTCGATTTCTCCTTCATAGCTTCTCCAGGTGTCAAGCCTCCTTGTATCTCGTGTGAAGATGGGGGAAGAGAAGAATCACAACTTCTGACTGGGAGAGGTTCTTCTTTTTCTTTTTCTTTTGTCTGAGAAGGACCATCTTTCGTTTCTTCTTCAGTTGCTGAGCGGGAATCGTTCTCAAAGGGCCGATAAGCGAGAGCAAGTACATAAAAACCCTGTAAGGCAAGCTCATTGCAGCGATCCATGAAGTCGACAGGTAATCCTTTCGTGCACAAAGGTCCGATAGACTCATAGCTTCCCTTACAGAATAGCAAGACTTCGTCCTTCCGATCGTGACTTGTTGAATATTTCTTCCTCAGAGACATAGGAGAGGAGCAAGAAGAACAAGATGACACACACGAAGGATCTTCTATTCTCTCTCCTCTCTCAGGTGAACCAGAGGAGTGTGAGACTTCGTCTTCCTTGTTTCGACGGCTGGAAAATTTGACAAGAACACTCATGCGCTGGAGAGAATAATCGAAAGGAAAGATGTGCAGAACCTCAGCGCCTCCTACAGAAAGGAAAAAGGAAAAAAAGAGATTGCCGTGACACAAAGAGACGCCGACACTTCAGAGACTCTGTTCCAACGAACTATACAGAGAAGAAGAAAACGGGAAAGTAGGATTTTCTCCCGTCTTTCGGTACTTGGATAGATCCTCACTTGTTGAATAAAGAAGACCTCCACTAAGGACAACACGCTCGTGATAGTTAGCGAGCTAGCTGTTCTGCAGCTACCTCCCTCTCTCTCCACATATATATGCTCATTCACACATACGTCCCCGCTCAAAGATCCTCGAGTATACGACGAGCTTTTGTTGAGCAATCCTTTCTTTCATGTGTTAGTGAACAACTACTCTTTCCACATATAGTAGACGATAGCGAGCAACCTCCTCTCACAGACACGGCAGCATAAGTTTCTCCTTCCCTTTATCCTTCTCTTAACGTTCTACTGAAGACGCCGCATGTTCAAAGAACAACGCTAGTCAAGATACTCCACACACTCTCCCCTTGGTATGAAGGACGGGACAAGAGCTGCAGTAAACAGAGAAGCGTATATATATAGATTTGCATATATACACATAGATATTTTATGAAGATACGCCATCTTTTCTTGAGACAGTCATACCTTGTTCAAGAAGAGACTGACGGTAAGAAAGCTCTGATGGCAAGAAGGTGGAAGACAACTCTTCCTCTATGGTGCTTCTATCTCCCTCCTGTTGAAAACCCGACGCATGCGGTATCCTCCTCATAGTTTCTGTAGTGGCAGGAGTTTGGCGAGCATGATGAAAAGGAGAGGAAGAAGAAGGGACGAGGGAAGGCCTCGTTTTATGAGGGACACTGCACGCAGAGAGAAGAGGCGGGAGCTTCTCTTGTGTATGGTAGAGATGCGGAGGGATCATCCAGCGTGAAGTGTGAGTCTGCTTAGTAGTACGGCTACTACAGCTAGAAGAACTTGGACCGGCCTTCTTCATAGGACGTAGAAAGACATCGGAGTCCTTAGTGCTGTCTTCGTTATCATGGTCTGATGTTCCTTCATAAACCTCAAGTAGCCGCCAGCGAGTAGCTTGGAGAATTCTGCCAGGGAGAAGGCCAGAAAGCAAAAGGAGGGGGGAAAGACGTGGAAGACAGAACTCTTAGCTTGAAAGAGTGAGAACGGAATCAACTGCAAGGAAGGTGATGGGCCTACACATCTCACTGGTTTTCTTCTTACGTACATACGTACGTCTTGGATACATATACAAACATACTTTCGTAAGCACCTCCTAGACACCAGCGGAGATCTGAACCGCTTATACATATCTGGAGAGGTGTAACACCTAAGTACGTACGAATATATAGATATATATACATCCACATCTCTCTAGATACTGTATCGCAGATATTGTCTTTGCCATCTTTTCCTTCCGGTTCCTCCCCGTGCGTCACGTATGTCCGATAAAAAGGTTTATTTGCCGTCGTGTGATTAAGACGTCTTATTCTTGTCTAGAACTTTTAGAAAGATGGACCTACTACAGGGCAGAAAAAGCAAGTCACCTCCCACATACTGACTCTCGCTCCTTTCTCTCTACGTACAAAGCAAACGACGTCGATGTGAGCGCAAGTGAAAGCCGAGCTAGCCGGCCTGTCTGTCCATCCCGCCGTCCTCATGTCGCACCCCTACCAGGCTAGTTTCTTCATGCTCTCCAGCCTGTTGTGTGTGTGCCCCCAGGAAACCTCCGTCGGCGGTGTGAGTATGCAGACGTCCACGTATTCTTTTCCTCTTTTTCTTCTATTTGGTGCCTTCACTTTCAGATATATATGTGAACTAGCGATCCGCCGGGAGCGACCTAGCGCCTGTGGCTGATTTTACCATTCTGAAAAACAAAACGGCAAAAGAGAACGTGCCTCCTACTCTCTTCAGTCTCTGCCTTTGTCTCTCTCTGAATCTATCACTTGAGCTATCTCCTTCAGAGGCTTTCCTCCTAGAGATGCTCTGGAGGAAAGCAGAGGGTAAACCACCGAGAGGGTAAAGCATACCGACGTAAGTGATGCGTTCATTGAAAAGAAAAAGAAAGAGAAGCGTTCTCTTCCTTTCTTACCTCTTCTCTAAGTCGCTCCCAAGGTACAAGTCATCTGTACCGGTATCACCTTCCTCGCCTGGCTTCGTTGTTTTCATTGCCTTCTTTCCTCCGGTAAGCTTCTCCTTCGTTTGCTCTTCTTGATCTTTTGCATTTGCCATCTCTCCTTTCTTCCAAGTAGACTGAAACTTTCTGAGATTCAGCTGGGTATAGTGGCAAGGAGCCGATGTTCGCAAGGCCAGGGCATGACAGGTAGACAGGCCTAGCTCACAAAGATAAGAGTAATTCTCAGGTAAAAGAGTAGATTCTTCACGACGCTTTCCACCGTTGCTTGTTGACGCAGGCCAACCAATACAGACTGCATGAGACGGCGTAGGGGATGCTGAAAATGCCGTGATACTTTGGATATGCTTAGCAAAATACAAGCAACTATTCCTTTTTCCCGTAGGAGGGACTGACAATGAGGACGACGAACAGACAGGGGTCTCTGATGTTTTACAAGGCTCTGAGAGTGAAGGAGGAGACAGGTGAGGTACGTGGAGTACCTCATCGCAGTTCCTGCAAGCGTTTCTGTCTTCATAGGAAAATTGTAGACCAGAAGGTAAGGGGCCAGGATTCGAGGAGGGGACTGTAGGTAGAAGACCTGAATAGTTGGTTGAAAAGATAAAGAAAGAGAAAGGTACACCGGTGTTCTTCGATGAACGTAAATCGATGAATCGCCGTGCAAAACCATGTTCGGTAAAAGTGTCATGTGAAGATGGATGAGTCGTAGAAAGAAAGGCCCCTTTATTCAGACAGCCGGAGGGGCACTGGAAGTATTCACTTCCTGACTGTACCAATGAGAATTTCTGAAATTGTAAATGGCAAGCGCGAAACACATCAAGATAAACTTCTTATCACCACCTAGCTTTACTTGGATCTGTTCGTAGGATCTCGATGACGGTGCCGAGACCGTGAGAGGGTGTGAGGCGAGAGGTGTTTGAAAGAGACATGCAGCAGCAAAGTCCCTATCGGAATCTTTACTGTCACTTGTCTCGGCGCCATTGTTAGCCTTCACACAGCATCTGCCGTACTGGTGGGGCCGTTATGAAGATGAGACGGAATCAGACGCGTGAAGAAGTCGGATCAGAACATCTCATAATCGCTAGCTATCGATCTTACCATGTAAGGAACTCTAATTGTTTAGAGAGAAGAGACCGCACCGTAGCTGTGCGAATCCATATATGCGCATATAAATATGAATAACGTGTGAGTATATACATGTATTATTTCCGTAGACAGAGCAGAAAACGCTAATGGAGAAGTACTTCTATCCACTCCCGCTGATCCTCCAATATTTATGTGCATACTAATACAGGAGAATCACTTGAAATATCATTCTCATTTGGCCATCTGTCCACTGCCTCAGAGTCCCTTAGAGGATATCTGTGTACACATATACATGTAGTTGTAAGTGTAGAGATATATACATACATGTATACGCATCGATATGAGTGTACGTTTATATGCGCACCTGTGAATTGCATGCCTTGCTGCGTCAACGTGCCCGTCTTGTCGAAACAGACGACGCGAACTTTCCCACAGACAGCAATGCGCTGAGGTGCAAGAGTTAGAATGTTTTTCATCTGCTGTAGTCTCTGAGCAGAAGCCGCCTGAGCCCCGGCGATCAAGACTGGCGTCCACACCTGATAACCCACACATCAGGATATAGCGATGATCTAACACACGGTGTACGGTGTCCTGGTGGATGAGCGCGTGCTTGCCTCAGCACGGCGTACGTGGACAAGCCAGTCTGCTACGCAACAAAAGAAACTGGTCGGCACCTGTTCATTCATCTCTAGCCATCTCGGTCTATTTGTATCTGCGTAATTATCTCCGTTTCTGTGTCTCCGTCGATATTTACATCTATCTGTCTCGTTGCCGTCTATCTATCTATCTATCTTTACCAGACATCCCTGACTGGACTAGTAGAGTGGCTGCGGGGCAGGGACCAACACCTACCCAGGGACTGAGGAACAAAGGAGAGTAACCTATCCATTCTCCAAGCTGTGAGCTCTAACACTACCAGAAGAGTATGGATATCCCTTGATGTATGTACATGCGAGTCTACATGAAGGTGTCTCTTAGTGCACATGCACCGTTCTGTCTGGGTGACATATGTGTTCAGATAGAGAGAAAAAACAATGAAGCGGAAGAAACCCCACAGCTGAAACAAAGAGGATATAAGGATGTCAATGGCCTGTCTCTTGCAGGGCTTGCTGATCGAGGCCTTTGTCGATATATGTACGTATATACGTATATGCATGCGTAGATATGCGCGTACGCATGTGTATATATGTACATATGTGTTTGTGTGTGCGTATAAAGTGTATATATATGAAGAGAGAGAAAAAGAAAGGAAGTGTTTCTTACCGGGAGTAATTGCGAGAGACTTCCCATGGCATAGAACCATCCAGCGATCCCTGTAGCATTCGGCGAGAACTTGAAGATAATGCCGATAATCACGGCTGCGTAGGCGAGCATAATAAGAAAGACTGCGGGTAATTGCGAGTCGTATTTAAATAGGAAAAGAGAAGGAAAAAGAGTACGTCTTAACAGAGAACCCCTCGCCGTGCTGTTTCCTGTTCTCACAACAAGAGCTAAAGAGTAAGAAGGAGAGGAAGAAGAAGGCGGAGAGCTTGTTAGATCTGAACTTTCGTCAGGAGGACGGTCTACTGAAGAATTCAGAGTGGTAGAAGATGACGATAACGATGCCAGGGATGGCTTAGGCAACTCCTCTTCTGGTACACGCGGATCCTCCGTAGTCGTCGCTTCCGTTTGGCTTCTTAGCTTGTCCGAGTGCTCCTCAGGATCGATGCCTTGTGCATCTAAAGGCGCTGCGCCCTCGTTTGCAACGGATATCACGTGGGTTCCTGTGCAGATGATGAGAAGGAGACACCTCAAGATGTCAAAGAGGGAGAGAAAGAGAGCCGAGGTGCCTTATGAAGCGGAGAAGGTGAAGAACAAACATGCAAGCTAATGGAAACAACCTTTTTTCTTGCCTTCACGCAGGGTATGCAAGAAGAGCAAGGCTATGCTGGCTGTTTCATCTATCCATAAAGGATTCCGGGAGGTGTTTAGCGTAGCTGTTCTTCACCCCCCCGGAAGCCACCGCGGGAGGAGAAGGAATGCATTGATATACTTACAATCACATAGCCTATAAGCCTAAGGAACAAACAACCCTCACGTCCTTAGAGAGTACGACAAGGACTCCTGCCGTAGACGTAGACACTAGCACTTATCATCTCCCTTGGATGCACTCTTTCCCTGTATCGCGCTATGCCTGCTTTACCTGCGAAGAGAATAGAGGAACGAAGCTCCGGGTTATCAAGGTTGAAACAAGACCCCCGCAGATTCTTTTTTCTCTTTCTCTTCAGATCAAGGCGTTGACTCTGAGGAATTTGTCGTTCCTTCTCTCTTACAAGACGTCCGTTCGCATCATCATCTCTCTCCTCGTCACTCTCTGCATCGGATACATTCTCCGTCTCAGAAAGTCGACCAGTGTTAGAATCGCCTTCTCCGCCACGCAAACAGAAAGGGAGTTTTTGAATAGGCTTTGTCTCTCCTGTCAGTTCACTTTCATCAAGGACGGCTCCGCCTTCAAGAAGGAGAAGATCAGCTGGTACATACGATCCCGGTGAGATAATGACTAAATCGCCTGCACCATCAATAGACTCATGGTGTAAAAGAAAGAATGTTGCCAATCACAGTAAAATGAGAGTCATTCCAAACTTTGCTCAAGATGCGCCTGTCACACTGCCGCCTCGATTAAACGAGGGCGCTAAGTCGTCTTGGACGTAATGAGATGCCAAATAGACAGAAATTTACTAGAGAGGCACATATACACAAGACAGATAGAGACATGTTACATAGGTCAAAACAGATCGAATAGCTACTACAACCGCACACGCAAAAATGGAGTTCAGGGAGGTGCGTTCAGCAGGGGTGATGAGGCACGTGTTGGGCTAATGCTTGTCTTCACACGGAAATTGCTTTCGATATGAAACAACTTCACGTCAGTGTACGGACATCTCTCAAATCAAGCTCCCCGACCTAGTACAAGTCTTCCTCCCTGCCACCCGCATATTTCCTTCTCGTCGAGATATATGTATTCTTCTCTAGTCATAGTCAGAACCATGCTCTGAGGCAAGACACGAGGATCTTCTCTTTACCTGGGACGAGGTCTTTTGCCTGAACGACTTGTACGTGCCGCCGCGTCCGATGAGAAGAGACTGGCCGTGTACTTCTTTCTGAACTCGTACGCGGTTCTTCTTTGGAAGTATTTTCTTCACCCTTATGATTTGCCTCGCTCTTATACACCCCAAGAAATCTCAAGACAGAGACAGGAGCTTTATCTCCTTGCTCGACAAGACGTTGGACTTTACGTTGGCTTGTGCGGGCGACTATGACTTTGCTAACGATGCCATAGATAGCCAGGCATGCCCAGATAGAGGAAGCCAAATAAGAACGCCAATAGAAGGAATTGCAGACAAGTAAAAACTGAAAGAGAAACATGGGATCGAGAACTTCCCTGAGGAGGCAGAGACAAAACAACGCGGAACCGGAGGACCCCAGACATCGAGAAAGGGAAGGAGCGAATGTAAGAGGACTTCTTTTTCTTGGGTGGTCCTGGATGAGGATCTATATATCTATTGATATGCGGACAAGAGAAATGACGAGGATGATTTTGATACAGCTGGCTCCTTTTCTAACGGGTAGCCAGTGTACGAAAACAGAGGGTTCCAGCAAAGAGGTGCAGACAGATTAGGAGGATGAACTGAAGAGGAGGTATCCATCTTTCTGCAAGACAGCATAGTGGGGTGGCGCACGAACGTCATGCATGATGCGAAGTGCTTCTTATTGTTGTTGTAGAAGAAGAAATCTTTGAAAGACGATCATAATGCTGAACCAAGAAGAACTACGGAGCAGCGAGTAGAAAGAGATCGGCGAGTTCCTCGCTTATCATGCAAGGATAGGAAACTCTTGAAGAAAGCATGGAGAGAGATGAGGAGAAAGATGAGTGGACAGTGTAATTAAACAATGGATCCGGAGAGCTGACAGATCGGAGATGGCATTCACATTTCTACATGATTGCCTTTTCCTCTGCTAGTGCCATTTTCCTATTGGGACGGCTCGTCACCTTCCGTCTTTCTCTGCTCTTGCCGAAAACTCTGTGTACGACCTGGGCAGGTATATTTCTCTTGTTTCCTTTTGTGTGGACGTATGCTGTCTAGACACCTTTCTTGCACTACGAATGCCTCCTTACACAGATCCCCCTGTGTCAGTTCAGAGAACAAGAGATAGAACAAGAAACCGGCCAAGGTCCCCACTATTCCTTTTACATATCGAGAGAAGGCAGGGAGAGAGAGAGAACACAGAGTTAAGATGGTACAGAACGCCAGTACCCCCTAAAGAACGGCTTACGCTTTAAGAGCATGACTAATCCTTGGTAGATTGACCGGAACAGAATTCCAGCCAAACTGGTGCAACCGCTCTGTTGATTCGGACGTCGACAAACCTCCTTTCTTCAGAAGAAGTTGAAGTGCTTCTCCCGTTCTTTCCTCCTATGAAGAGGAAACAGATGACGACACTCTGCTTCTGCTTTTGTGCGGGGACAGAAGAGACACTCCTTTACTACTATTTTGACTGCAGGGGCAGGCAGAAAGATGCTAGGAAATAGGCGGGGGGGAAGAGAGGTGTTGGAAAGTCCTTTCTGTCACCGCATGACAAGACGCTACCCTCTCCTCCTCTCCGGCTGTTTCAACCCGAGTTTCGCACTGACTGTATGCACATGCATCCAGGTATTCATGCCGTACTGTGCCCGAGTCAACAAACGAGACAATGTGTGTAGGAAAGTGAAGAATACATTGCCTCCAGTCAGGACAACGCATGGGTACAAGTAGGTGCAGAGAGTTAAAAAGCTCCCAGTCAAAACTTGTATGAGTATCTGCTTGTACACGCGTTCAAGCAACAGGAGTTTCCGTTATTCCTACATGAGTATGAAGTGTCTATACCCACCAATGCATGAAAGAGATCTGAAATACAGGACACACGGACACTGTACAGAACCTGTCTATCTATTCATCCTTAGCGTATCAATCTATCTTTTTGTCTATCTACCCTTCATATATCTATCTATCTATTGACTTTCAAGAGAATCTCACTTACCGGCGGAAGCTCACTCTTTGAGAGCAAGAAGCTTTCAGTTCTTGGACTATACGTAAACCTTCGCCCTTGCCAGAAGACGACTCGTGACAGCATTCCTTTCTGTCTCTCTGGAGGAGCTGCAGCATACCTTTCATCTACCTGCCATCCTTTCGAATGAGAAAGATTCGATGGTTTGCTTTGAGGTTCATGATCCGGACTCTTCCCTAGTCCATCTGGCTCGAATCCATTCAGAACACCAGCTGCGTTTTGTTTCTTAGACGAAGAAGTCTCTGCTGGGAGTTTTAAAGAGGCTTGAGACATGTAACGCAACCGTGAGGCCCTTCTCGTCGGGACGAATGAAGATTTCCCTGTAAGAACCTCCTCAACTTTAGAGAGGACAAACCGAGAAGGGAGAGGTGATGAATCCATTCCCACTTGCTGTTGTCTTCCCTTTTTCGATCTTGCGCTTCTCCTTGAAACTCCAAAAAACAGCCAAAGTGCCACTGCAAAGACATTGTGACGAACTCTGTTTGTGCCGGGAGAAAAGAGCACATGAAAACAACGCAAAAACGGAATGCATTTCAGTTGTTTCAGTCCTTGAAGAAGGCCCGGGACTGACCAGGGGACGCTTCTGACGTATCTCAAAGAAGTCCTTAGATGCCGGGGACAAGACATCATTCATTTACATGTGAATACAGGTCAGTGTATATCCATGTATACCTATGGATATATATGTGTGTCCATGTACATCTTTGTCCGCCCGAATACAGAGAGAGAATAGAAGGTCATATATAAATATAGCGTTCGGTAGAGGGAGAAAAAGGGCACTCGCGGTGATGGGTGTAGCTTGGAGAAAACCAAAGGTTTCACGATAGAAAAAAGCAGAAAGGACGAAAGATATTTTCAGTCTCTTACCTGGAAACTGTCCTAGACACCCAATCTTCGGTTTCTCCCCCGAAGGAAACTTCTTCGTGATCTCCTGTTGAACTTTCCTCTTCTTTCTCCTCACGTGGAGACTGACCCTCGCTAAAAGATACACAAGAAACATTGTCTTCTTGTACGTTCTCCGCTGTTCCTGTGCCATTCACATCCCTAAGTTTGTCCCTAGAAAGGAGGTCCGACGGCGTACAGCCCGGATCTCCTACCTCGTTCCGGTCTCTCAGACTTTGCTTCCCTCTCGGAGTGATTGTCCTTGTAGTTGATGTGGCAGAAGGTGTCTTACTCTTACTTTCATTCTGTTTCTCTTTGTTCTTCCTGTACCTGGCGCTGAAGTCTTCACAGAAAGACACGGAAGTGGCTTGAGAAAGAGGACAGCGAAGGTGAAAAAACCACGGTAGATATGAGCGAAACAACTGCAGTCCTGCAACCGGAAGACAGAGAGAGAGAGAAAGAAAGAAAGAGAGCGGTTACAGAAGGCGAGACACCTGGAAGCTTGCGGCTTGCCTGAGGCAATTCAAACTCAGTCTATAGACACAATGGATGAAGCATCTTTGTGCATCGGGGCTTCGGAATCGCGGTTGCTGGGCAGATGAGCTTCAGTTTCTCCGTCACGTTTTCGAGCCGGTGGTGGCTTTGTTATGTATGGTATGCATGCTGCACGGTTGGATCCGGGCTCTCTTCTTTCAAGCTTAGCGAGAAGAGATTTCCTGTGTACATGTTCAAAAAGTTGATTTTTTATACATCTTTGTCTTATGAGTGTATTGAACTATGCTAGGCGTGCTAGTATCTAGCATGTCTGCTCACCGTACTCTACACTTGAAGCGAGACATACAGTGCGCAGGAGCCACGTATGTGTATGGACAGAAAAACTTTGGAAGTCGACGAAGGTTTCTTCCTGAACACCGGAAACCAACATCCTTCTGTCTTGCTACCCACTGTAGAAAGAGAAGACGAAGAAGAGGAAGACATCTGGATGAACACATGGCAGGTAGACGGAGGGTAATGGATGGCTCGATAGACAGATGACAGATAGGTAGCTAGCTACCTAGACAGATTAGTAGGCGGTGGCTGCCTCCATATGTGCTTCAGAGGCGAGCTTACCATAGAGACTAACGAAGACAACCGTCCAGAGAGCAATATAGCTGCTTGCTCTCTGTTTCCAGTATTTTCCACTAGCGGTTACAGGAATACAGCTTTCTACTGTAACAAGTCCGAGAAGAAGAAACAAGCTTCCCAGCACGGAGATATATACCCCTGTGTGAAGAAGAGTTCCTACACGACTTCTTCGATAACCACGTTGAATTTGAGGAGGGGGAGATGTTGTATCCACCTCATCAAAAGAAGAAGAAGAAGCTAGAAGAATCTTTCTGTTTTTCATCCCACCTTCATTGGACAAGTGATCACCACTAAGAGATGAGAATCGTGGTCGATTCTCATCACACGGAGCGCGCCTGTTGAGTGTATTTTGCCCTCTACGGGAAGGCTGTTTTTGATGACCATCGCCTCTGCTATTAGTAGTAGGGCTTGAACTCAGCGGAGGGGGTGAAGGCCCAGAGGATCTAGAAAGAAGTTGGCCAGAGAGAGGCTTCTCTGAAGAGCAAATTTCAAGACGCTTCTTTTGTCCACTGTTCTTGAAAGAGTGTTGGAGAATATTTTCGTATGTATACTCATTATGAACTTTCCTCATTCGCCATAGAAAAAGACTGAAGAAAAGAAAAAAGAGACCTGAAGAGAGAAGCATAAGAGTGATTTCAAGTGGAAGTGGAACTTGATCTCCTGAACACAAGGAAGCTACGGAAGAGGGAAGAAGGGACGGTGAAGAGGGTAGTGAAGATGTTGGCGGAGGGGTTGAAGGAGAAGGAGGGGAAGGGCTCACTGGAGGAGAAACTCTTGAAGTGGCGGGGGAGGTGTGAGACTCTGGGGAAGACGAATCGGACTGCAGACACGTATGACTACGAATGTTGACTTTACTAGGGTTACTTGAGGAGCTATGGGTAGGTGAGAAGTCCGAGAAGGAAGAAGGTGGGTCAGAAGATTCCGCAACGGATGGTGGGGATAAGGACGAGGAGGAGGATTCTGGGATAGTAGAGGTGGGTGACGAACGTTTTGGGTGAGAGCAAGTTGAGGGGATTGACAGAAAGGAGGAGGCATCGTGAAAAGGAGCAGGCAGGGGAGTCGTTAGGTCATCGTAGTAGTAAGAAGAGGGTGGGAGGAGAAAAGGAGGAGAAGATCTCCTCGAAGTGAGAATGCGCCGTCTTCGGGACATTGTGGTACGAGACTAATCGACAAGAGAATGATACGCCGAAGAAAGGGACAACACTTCGGACAAGTTGCAGCGAATTCGCAGGAAAAGAGGCGAGGCGGGAGCGGAAAGGAGTCAGACTTCTTTCCATCGACTGGCGCGATGTATGTTCAGTAGACTCATGAGTGTGTGCATATATATATACACACACACATTCTCCCCCGCCGTCTACAGAAAAGAGGCCGGAGCGTCGAAAGCGCAATGGTCAGTGGGCTGCACGGCACTCTTTTCAGTTTCGTGTACGTTCTTTCCCCGGAGACGGCCTGACGAGAAGGAAGGTTGGGATCCCAAGTACTGAGCGGCAAAGTAAGAACAACGATGTATGGTAACCGACTGACCCGGAAACAGGCAGGACACCTCTTTTAGGAGCGTCGTCGCGGATCGCTTCTTGGCTCTATGTATAATAGCGGAGAGACAGCTTGAATCAGACAACACCCACGGTGAGGGCGGGATGCTTCAAGAGTTCTCGTGTAGGCGTCCCCCGATGAGAATCGAGGGAAGCCGGACAGGGGAGAGAAGAAATGGGAGAGAAGTAAGGGGAAATGTTTCTCACGAGTTTCGTGACAGAGAGATCACACAACGCGAAGGCATTCTCAGTATTTCCAAAGACAAGAGAGAAAGCCCCTACACAAGTACCAGCCGAGCCTGCTTTCGCTACACCTTCCTGTGGCCCACGAGCACTTTCAATTTGTCTTTCTCGGCCGAGAATTTTCGGAAGGATTCCTGACACTTTTTCAGTCGGAACAAGGGCCCTCGGCTATAACGGAAACCTACTGGCGAAAAAGAGATGGCAGGAATCTCCCCGTCCGTGTCTCGCTGTCTCCCAGGTCCCCCCTCCCGGCGGCGAGCACACGCCAAGACAGTGATGGGACGCGACGCTTAGTCTCGCATGAAGTCTTTTAACATTAGGATAGAGCGCAGGCCTTATAATGAAACAGTCTGAAACAAAGCACGAGTAGCTTTACCTGCTTAGAACACAAGTGAACCTGTTTCGAAGACGACTTCCACGCAGACGCACATGCATTCGGACTGCCCCGCCTGCCCTCCCGCATACTGCTACGAGAGACTGTTTACTTCCAGGGATCTGTGATCTACTTTGGTTGGCAGTGTCTTTCGTGTTTGCACATTACATGTCACCCCACTGTCAGTCCGCGTCACTCAGCTGAGGGAGTCGCTTCTTTTCCAAGATCTTGTCATCTGTCCGACACACTTCGCGCCTGAAGGCCCCGTACGAGGCAACGGCGGACTGATGCTTTGCGCACTCTGGTAAAACGGGACTTTCACTTTCCTACAAGAACCGCCTTGAGATATGGGTAAGGAGAAACAGTTGGCTGCTTTCTCGGATGTAGAGACCGCTGCCTGGCTAAACGTGGAAGCGTGCCCTCGCCATTCAGCTGCTTCGACTCGTCAGCAAGGATGTCGCTACCGTGTAGCTTCTGAATGGAAAGAGGAGGCTTTACAGCCGAGTGTGGAGACTTGGGACTGCCGGGTGCCTGGAGGTGATAATACAGGGACACCGCGCGCTGTCCGTTCCGTCTTGTCCCGGGCGCCCTTAAGCTCCAGCACACTAGCTCACTCGCCCAGCTGAGCGGACACTGCACGCGCTCACCGCGTCGCGTATACGCAGATCCTCTCTGAGTTTGCATGACTTTAGCACAGGCATCCCACTAGCCACTCCGAGATAACAGCCATGTGACGGAGTTGTGCCGGCAGCGCCTTGACGGTCGCTGCAAACTACGGGCATCGGCGCGAAAAAGACTGCTTGGTCTGGCCTGGGATCGCCTCAGGGAAACTAGTGAGTATCAAACGCATCCGAGACACGATATCATTTCCTTTCGCGGCGCGAAGCTGCACGTCGTACTGTGACGTGTTGTTTTATTCCGGCCTTCCGTTTGAACCTGAGCTCACACTGGTAATTGACCTCGCAAGTCTGTCGGTGCGTGAATGGTCACCTTCACCTGGCGAGGCTAGCTGCCGCTCGCGGCGCCGCCAACCCGTGAGCAGTAGGGAATGTCGCACCGCGGCGGGAGGCTGCACGACGGCAGATTGTTACTACGAGGAACCCCGGGTCACAAGACCTCGGTGTCTCGGGTCCTACCGGTACCATTACACGCCGCTGAAGAGGAGCAGCCTGAGGCCTCCGAAGCACGCCTGGATGGTTTGCAACATTCCTGGAGTCGGGATTCTTTTGTTGAGAGGTCGAGCCCAGCTTCGGAGGTAGGTACCTGTAGAGCGTTGTAGTCAGCAGCCGTGCGCACTAGCGAAGCCCGCGAATCTGAGGCAGCACCCTGGTGGCTGGAGGCCTGCGCAGGCACAGCGCCCAAACTGGGCCCCTCAGAAGTAGCCAGCTAGTGTGCAAGCGCGCACCCCTGTACCGGAAGGGCGTTCTGCCGGTTCAGGGGTGCGCGCTTGCACACTA
>NW_027154948.1:0-161 GCF_002600585.1 Cystoisospora suis
TTTGGCGGGCATATCAGAGGCCACATGTATTTTGAGCAGCAGGATGCAAGCGGGGGGTGACAAAGGAACGGCAAACCTCTTTCCCGCACCTTCGTAGCCTCGGGCCTTCCTCTCGCTTCCTCGGGGCAGGCGCACAACAAGTACAGCTTGCAGAAACCAGC
>NW_027154948.1:536-29421 GCF_002600585.1 Cystoisospora suis
TCGGAAGCTTGTTCCTCTGTTTTCCCGGACATGAGCGGCCAGCTGCGCGAGTCACGAAAGTGGGGGTTTGAGCTGTGGTGCCCCCACGCAGCTTTCAGCCGCAAGTGATTTGGTTGGTCACCAGCTCGTACTTCGGAAAGGCCCGCTGTACAAAGCTTGCCGGCGGAATAACATGAACGGCTAGGGTTATCGAGCCTGGTTGTGCGGAGCGGTATCGCGTCCCAGGCAAGAAAACCCCGTCAGCGGTGATCACCGCACTCCTCACGGCGTCTAGCGGCAGCGTGCAGAACACTCTGACTTCCGAAGGGCCCTCGGGCTGTCCAGAACCTCCTGTCGCCAGGGCATGCCAGGGGGTGAAACTGCGTAGGACCGGCACACCAGTGTGCCCGGCGCTACCGGGCGTTCAGCCGGTAGTGCAGGAAGGGGCAAGGCAATTCACGACGGTTCAGCCGAGGAAGAGCTGGACACACTGCGTGCGGCAGTTCCGCACCGAGAGAGCCATTACTCCCACCAGCGTCGTCCTCACAGATTCGACGACAGTCGCCGTTGTCTAACGCTCGACCTTGCCATCCCAAGTAGGGTGTAACCCTCGAATCCCGAATCCCGTGTAACTGTGGAACCGGCGACCCCGGCAGCAGCCGTCCGTAACTGGGGTCGGTGGGGGCGCCACCGTTACTACGCGCACCGTACGCGAACAAGTGTACCCCTCGCGTAGCGGACAGTGAGACGTGTGAGCTCAGTGTACGCACTTCATTATCATCTCCGTGAGAGCAGACCACGGCCACAATCGCACGCGTTGCTACGTGTTACTCTCGTATCTTTCAGGGAGTTCCCCTTCCGGACAACGGATATAGTTCTCAAGCGTGACAAACCCGACGCCATTGCTTAGCCAGCATCGTCACTCCGACACCCTTGTCCGGAAGCATACATGGACACTCAGAGCGGTAAAGATTTTGGGTCTCCAGGCGATAAGATCTCAGGAATCGCAAATTGTGTGTCGTTCTGCATGGCCTCGCTGGCCCTGTACCCGTCTTTGTGAGCACTAACTGCGAGGTCGACGTAAGCTTGCACCCCTGTCCAGCGACTTCCTACACTCGGCACCCTACTGATCCATAGTTAACACGAACTAGGAAACTGGTTTCCTTCGCGACGTATCAAGAACGACCTTTGGGACAGAAAGCCAGTACAAAGTGTCTCAGATTGGGTAATATCGTGACGCCTTCTTTCTTCTTGCCCACCCCGCGTGGCCGAGTGAGCTCGGAGTCCCAGGGGCACTAACGCGGGAACAGGGCCATGGCTACCTCTGTGACCACGCGGGGCTTTCCTTTGGGAAGCCCCGTGCATTCAGCATTCTGGTCAGCCACGTTTCGGGGCATGCCCGTGTAGGAGACTTCACTGCCTCACCCTGAACTCGGCGGTCTTCCCGGATAACGACATGACCGGGCAGAACGGTCTTACCTCTGTTTGTACTGCCGCATCTCTTGACAGTCGCTTCCCGGAGTCTCGAACCCGCGAACGGCGACTGTCACGAAGGAGCCATCTGTACACCTAGCTGCTCGGGTTTCTCGGTCGAGCTGCAGCTGTCGCCTTTCTCTCTTTCCGTCGGTTCAGCGATAAGGATCGCTTTCATAAGTTTTGCAGGGGTGAACCCGTGGCGAGGGTCTCGCTGGTTTTTCTTTCGCGTTGTCGCGGACCTTCTCTTTTTTTTCGGCGCGCTAGGTTCGCATGGCAATCGTTGCCCTCCTACTTTCATGCCACGCACTGAGTCTACGGCCTTTTTCCTGCCCCTTCGTGTCTCGCACTTCACTACCTCATGCTAGGAAAACTCCTGCAGGTCCCGGCCGCCCCGGCCGGCAAGCCGCCTCCGGAGCCGCCCAGCAAGAGGCCTCCGCCAAAGAGGGACCTCTCAACCGAGTCTGTTGAAGAAGAGGAAGCACAGGTGAGCTTCATGATGCCATTTGGTGAACCCGAGTCACAGCGGACTGCGCGGAGGCGCATGAATAGGTTGCACACGAGTACTCTCGCCTTCTCATTCTTCGCGTGAAGGTTTGTTACGCTTCGTCCAGTTGAAGGTGAAAGGTATGGTAGAGCCTTAGACCAGCCGTGGAGCACACTTCTTCGTTCGATGAGACGGTTGTGGGGTCCGTGCTTACTCGTTTCCTATTTTCGTGTGAACGGGAGATGTAGCCTTGGTCTTTTTCAGCTGGGTGGTGTGTCGGGTCCGTTGCCCGGTTAGTCAGCGCCAGCAGTCATAGGAGTATATCGTGCTCTCCAGTTGTCTTCGGTGACCAGGGGGTAAAGATACGATGTCTTCACGTTGCACATATCCCTCGCAGCCTCACTGGTGTTGCTCTTATCCAGGATAAAGTCCCGTTGTTGCCGACGATTACCACAATGGAACGTTACCGCAGAAACGAGGAAGTCTCGCAACAGGTGCAACAGCGCCTCCGGGAGGGAAGCCAAGGTTACGTGGTCGCGCTGGGGCAGAGGGAGCGATACGTGGGAGAAGCTGCTGCCCGATATGGTAAGCTGACCGGCATACGGTGTTCGAGATGTGTGTTCGCACTCTTTTTTTTTCACCGGCTTTCGGTACGGCCACACAGTAAGTAGCAGTGGGATTCTTCGAAGTGTGTGTCTGTCACAGTGTGGCTGTGCCACGTAAATTGTTTACGAGGCATCCACTTAGTCTTTTCTCTGTCCTGCTTTCTGTGGTTCGGCAGTCAGGGAGCCGACAGTCACAGGGAACCGACAGCCGACGCAAGCCGATTCGGCCCTCGCGTGTTGTCGGGAGGCTGTAGGTTACGGCCAAAGCCCTGAGGCAGATGAAAAGCTGTCGTCTTTAGCGGTGTTGTCTTGCGCCAAGGTTCTAGCATACTAGCTGAGTGCCGGGGGCGGGGGATCGTTCACGTTCTCAGCTTTTGGAAGTTGGCTGGGATGTCATCTCGCCGCTTCTTCCACGTATCAAGAAGACGTCGTCTGGGACCAATACGTGTGTGTCGGGGATCTTCACGGCAGGCGTATACCCTGGTTACATGGAAGTGTCAGGGTCCCCTCACCGAGTAACGACAAACTGTGGCAGGAGAAGCGATGCAGCTGGTTCCCCAGGCGCGTGATTGTAGCAGAGGCGCGTGTTGCGTGACAGGCAGACTCGGAGAAGCGTGGGCGCTTTAGTTTTTGGAATTAGCTGCCCTTTTCCGTCCCGGTACGGGCGGACAGGAAGCCACACGCGGCAGGTCGCGAGTAGTTCTTCCAATCTCCCCTGGTCTGATCACTTTGCCTTCAGCCAAGGCGCCACCCACGGCCCCTCCAGACCCATCCGCAGACAATCAGCCCGAGAAAGACGGCGCCGGAGAGTCAGGGGCTTGTAGCGAAACCGCAGTGCCGGGGGACAGTATCCCAGCAGGCGTTTCGGACCAGGCTACACACACACATCAACCCAGAACATTGTTTCCGCCGACTTCAAAGCCAGCGATCGAGCGGATGCTGCGCGCCGAAGACAAGCAATCCTCCTCGGAAAAAGTCGACACAAAGGGTGCAGAAGCGAGTTCGCAGACAGCAGAAGAGAGTACAAAGCCAGCAGAAGAGAGTACAAAGCCAGCAGAAGAGAGTACAAAGACAGCAGAAGAGAGTACACAGAAAGTAGAAGAGCCTAGCGCTGAATCGAGGGGTGACGGACCGCGGGCCACAGCAGGTAAACAGGCGAGTGCGTGCCAACCTGAAGATAGTCCCGGAGGTTTGCCGAAGTCATCCAATACACAGGAAGCTGCCCATTCAACAGACCCTTCGAAGCCGACGCCAAGAGCGGATGAGAGGCCGGCGAGCGAGTGCATCTCCAAGAGGCATGCAGGCCGAAGTGGTGGGGCGGGTGGGGACAGATCGGGGGTCACAGAGGCGAGGCCCGCCAGCGCGGCTCGCCATACATTTAGCTCGCGTTTTAATGACACCGATGAATCTAGATCAAAGGTGCCGAAGAGCCGTCGTCACAAGGAGTCGCGCGGCCGATCGAAGTCAGCTGAACGCTCGGAAAAGAAGGGCCAAGGGACCTCGAAGAGACGTTCCTCGGCGAGGCGGAGTCAGCCCACGGCCCGGAATGACTCGGAGCTCGCTGCCTACATTTGCGCTCTCTCGGTCGCTGAGTGGCACCGTGTTCTCGAGAGCAGAGTTCTGACGGAGAACCGTCTTCGGCCAATTAAGTAGCTGCTGACTGTTTTTTCTGAACAAATCACAGAGCAGCTTGCGCCTCATCTTGCAAGGGTGAGTGCTCCGATTTGAATTAAGCAACGTATATTCGGAACCTCTTTTTGTCGTTGCCTCTGCAAATTGTTTTGCACGTGTAACTCGCACTACTTTTGCGAACCACCATACCCGCGACAGAGTGTGAGAGTGAGGTGATTTTGCCAGTACATCCTCACTGTGCTTCCTTCGTCGATTTGTCGGGGTTCCCAGGTCTTTTGTCCCCCAGCATTCTGCTCTCGAAAAAACCTTTCTAGAAGCATAGCGCATGTGATACTCGCGTTGAAGGTGTACTCGTGGCCCATGTGTCACAACACAGCTGGAGGCATCGCAGGTTACTGACTCCACAGCTGGAGGCACTTTAAACATCGTTTATGCTTATTGTTAGTGCGCCGGTCCTTCTGAAGACACCAGTTCAGTGCCTTGGACTGCCTTTGTCGAACGTCCTCCGATGTGGAATTTCCGTCGCAGCGAATTAAGTGGTGGCGGACCCCGTCTTTGGGCGGTGTGCTTTGGTCTTTTTTCCGCCCATGGCCGTGTCGTGTGGATGTTCCCGACTGTATTCCGTGTATGGGGAAGTGGTAAGTGGCTGATCCGGGGTGTGTCCCGAGCTCTCGGAGCTGCTACCCGTGCACACGCCCGCCTCGTATGATGGACGTGGTTGCTCTCTCCCCTCCGGAACCCACTGGTGCAAAGGTGGAAAAGGGCCACCGAGCGACGACAAAACATTGTCAAACTGAGTACAGGCTCAACTCTCTGCAGGACTGTAGGGGACCCGCAGCTGGTCCCCCCCTCTTGTGCGAGTGTGGTCATGCAGCCAATAGCTCAATAGTCGAATTGCAAAACTCTCGGGATCGCTTTGCATGAACGGGATCAGGCAGCCGGGAAGAGCGAGCTGGCTGGCCCGTCAACCGTCGCTCTCCTATCGTACTAAGGGCGCTGTGTGGCCACTTAGGCTGCCGAGTTCCCTAACCACAGACTGGCGTCACCTTCCGACCAAAGTTCGTGGACCTTTTGTTTTCTGGCGCCGCTACAGTGCGGGTCTCGAGTTCTGCGCTCTCGGTCGCCGTCCCCGTCGCACGCTGGAGTCGGATGTGCACGAGAAATCTCTTACGGTCCACGGACTGCACTCTCGCGGTTTTGCAACTAGAACTTCGGGGCATGCCTACAAGGGAGTGACAGCTAGCTCCCGCGCTGTCTAGAGCGCAAACACGCCCGGGAAGGTTACGCTGCTCTGGGTCGTGCCGGAGCGTACACTGCATGCATGGCCAGGACGGCCGAGCCAACAGAGGAATGAGATACCTGGGTGTTGAACTGTCCCGCGACCGTTGCCGTTGGCATCCAGAAGCGGACCCCTGTTTGCTGATTCGCTGGATTGTTCAGCGCGGGAATGTGTTCAGTCGCAGAACACACTTTGGCTGCTGTTCGGCTACTGGACGCAGTCTTGCCTCGAACAGCGCCGGGATCACCTGCAGCGACAAGGTGCCCCGTGTTAAAAAGAGTACGTGACGGATTCGGAAAGTCTCTGTACTCGTTTGTCAGACCGACAAGTGTTCGCCTTCGAGCTTGGCGCTCGGGTGGGTCTTAGAAAAAGAAACACACTGCCCTGTTTGACGGAAGCAACAACGACAACCCTAGGCACGCCAGCATACTCCGCCCAGCAGGGGCTAGCGGAGATAATGGGGTGCTTCCCCCTGCTCGCAATGAGAACTGAATGCGATCACGCGCCCCCGAGATCCGGTTCGGCCCGAGTTGCGGCCGTGTCCCTGTACACATGTAGGCCTTTTGCGGAGAGGGGAAGCCTGAGAGATGTGGGGCCGCTCGCCGCTGGCGGCGAGCGAGCACCAACTGAGGGCGCCGCAGACCCCGTGTCCGAGGCCAGCGGTCCGCTTTGCCCGACAGTGAAGAACGAGGAACATTCCGCTTCCATCAAGTGCACGTAGAGATCTTTGGGAAATGCAACGGATTTGTACCTGCAGAGGCGAAAAACACATGAGAGCTGCCGCGCGGTGGCTAGGCGTGATACTCGAGCGCTTCTACGCATCTTGCTCAATGGAGTCTCTTGATCCTGTTTTTAGACCTTAGTCACCTCACCCCGTGTAAATTCTCGCTGCGTGTGCTCCAGGCAGTGAGGCTCGGGCCCCGGAGTCAAGCATACCGCAGCGCCTTACCGCACCGGACTTTCAGGCAACCCTAAAACACTCGGGGACACAAACTGGCATAGCGCGTGCATAAGAAGCCAGGCGAGAGAAAGTACTGAGATGTTAAGAGAGCGTGCATCTCTTACCCGAAAGGGTTTCCAATTGTCTGAGCAAGGTTGATCATGCCATGGTAAAATATGGGGATGACAAGAAGAAACATGACGTGCATGAGCAGCATTTGAGCGACCTCCCAAACCGCCCTGCGCTGGATGGGTCGAAGGCCCGCATCGTTTGGACTACGCTGCTGCGAACGGGGAGAGGGGGACGAACTGCCGAGAGAGGTCGTCGCCAGGGCAGGTGGCAGAGGCACTAGTGATTCACGGGAGTCTAACCAACTGGCACGCCCCTGGTACGCTTCCGCTAGCTGGCTCACGCATGCTGCAGCTCCAACGCCAGTCAGAATGGAAAGAAAAAGATTGTTAATATGTACAAGGATGGAGAGCAAGTGCACATACGAAAACGGTAGCTGCGTCTCTACGTACGCCCAGCACGCTGCCACTTCACCTCGACCCTGAATAAACAGCGCAATCACACAAGGCGGGCTAGGGTACTGAAAACTCAGCATGCAGGGGAGAGGTCCTTGTCGACGTCTCCAGGAAAGTCTAGAGAACTCCGGGCGGAGACCAACGCCCAAAGTGGTCTGCGCGCCACACCTAGCTTCTTCGGTCTATAGCAATGGACTCTTTGTTAGTACCTCGAAAAGAAAAGTGCACAGCAACGTATACACTTTGTTGAAAGTAATCAGTTGCGCAGTTGGGAGCCAATCCTCTCCGCACTACCTGTTGAGAGGGACGTTTTTTGAAAACCAGCATCCTGTTATCATGGACGCCGACAATTCTATCTCAGTTACCTCATCGGAGAGAATAAGCAAAAAAGAGGAATCTGCACCAGTACAGACGGGAACACCATCACGGCTACACAATCGACTCTCTACCGATGCCCGCATCGGAAGGCGTCGTATGCGACGAACGAGAGGAAAACCCTCTGAACCCCCGCGCTCGTGAACGAAACGGCGACGAAAGGAAAGAGAACTCGTGTGAAAACGGCGATAGAAGCATTCGTTCTGGATTACCCTTGCACAAATTTCGTGCCACTTCCTCGTTGCGTTCGCCGCGAATAGGAGCCGACCCCGTTTTGCGAGAAGCATACTAAGCTGCGACAGCCAGACCCACACGATCTGGGCCTTCGAGGGCGCAGGCTGAAGAAGGGACAGTTCCTCGGCAGTCAAAAGACCACCAGCTGAAGACAAGGGAGCGGAAAGAAGTTACACACAATTGAAAGTGGGGGGCCGAATTTTGGGGAGGGATTTAAGGGACGTATTGATGACATCGTGCTCTGAAGAAGCAAGTGGCTTGCAGTCACCGAGTTAACAGACTGAGAGCTAAGGCGACGTCCCGCCCCAATCTGTAAGGCAGCGAAACCTCCTTTAGATCTCGGGGTCAGCCGCAGGGCGGCCCCCAGTGTGAATGAAGCCATCCTGCATATGGTGTGTCGCACTACCCTGACGTCCAAAGAGGCTGTTGGCTCACTATGTAGATAAAGGAGATTTCCATTTTCCCGCTGTGCGGCGTCGAACGTTAGATGGACTACAACCATTCCGAGGCGAAGGATAAGGCGGAGGACACTGTCTTTGGTAAGGCGCTTCTCTCCACCGCCCGTTTCAGGTGAGCGAATCTGTAAAGCTGCCTTATTGGCCTCCCACTTCGACCAAGGTTCTGCCCCTGCGGGGGCCGCACTGACACCGGTCGACCCAGCAGGCTCTATAATCGCAACGAGAAGCTCTTGGCGCCCAGCCCCATCTGTCGGTGCGTCACCTTGACTCTCCTGTATGGATTTCGCCTGGCCTACTCGTCCCCCTGGTTTGGACGTAGGACAGCTGAGGTGCCCTTCCTCACAAGCGATCCGCCGTCCGTGCTGCCCCCGGCCAGCATCACCCGCAGAACCACGCTCTGCAATGCCGGTGGCGGGGTTCACTTCTTCGTCTTCCTCTAAGATGTGAGAACAGGCCAGCATGCAGAGGTCGTCGACACAACCCCACAAATGCATAATGTGCATGCGAAGTGCCCACCAACGCGAGAGCGAGTTGGAAACATACATGCCCAGTAGAAATCCGATAAGTGTAGACAGGTAGTCCACCAGAGCTTTGAAGGACGAATACTGTAGGCGGGAAGCCTCCTGCACAAATACATCAACTTCTAGAAGTTTCTTGGCCTTCGTACGTCTAGCTCGCTAAGCACGCGCAACACCCGGCGGCTGCCGCGCCATCCGTACTCGAGATCAGGTCAGGCGGGTAAGCCAGGTTACCCAGTGAAAGCCACAAAGCACTTCACAGGAGAGGCTGCTCCAGGGCGGTCACAGCTACAGAAAGTAGGAGGCGTGCAGCCCTGGTGGCCTTTCGTCGTGAACGTATCGTGAACTTCGCGGTCATCCTAGAGATCCCTGCTGTCCCACTTGTGGTTGTGCGAGTTCGCAACAGTACAGTCTCCTGCAGGTAAGAGCAAATTGATCCGACTATTTGGACCAAGCGCACTCGAAGCACCTAGCTAGGCAACTGTCATATGTGAAGCAAGTTCTCCAAAGTCTGTGGGGGTCACTTCGCTACTCCGTACCATGTACTGAGAGGAGAACCAAGGTACGCAGGTTCCCAGTAAGACATGGCCGCTCGCTTCAAGCCACTGGTGCCGAGATCCGGCTGCGATCCATTTGCACTGAGGTAACCCCCTTCCGATCCACTCTTCTGTCTGCTTTTGTTTACACACGAGCACCCAGCTAGGGCCTGTTCTTGCGGACATGAAGAGGAATCAAACGTACAGACATCAGCTGTACGTCCATTCAGAAGCAGCGAAAAGGGTTTGTTGCCGTCTACCGGCAGCAGCGTACACAAAATCTGGCTCTATCACGGGCTAGAAACCTGAGAGAACAAGAATTTCCTTACTTGCACCTGCGCGCGCGCGTTTTGTTTCCTTAATGAGCGGGCCGAAGTCTTATACTACGGGCCACCAGCACGAGAAGACACAGATCAACTTTATCAACTTTTCAAGGCCTGATACCTGCTGACTCACGGATTCGAAGTGAAGAATGAGGAGACAGATAGCCAGCGCGAGCGACCAGTAGAAAAGAACAGCAGACCAGAGCCTGCGGGAAGTGAAGACGGTACCGCTGACGAGCGTGAAGGCTTGCCAAGAGCTAACAACTTCGTCACTATAACGAATAAGTTGTCCGGGTGTCTTTCGCCTCATCTTCTGAGCTGCTGAACTAGGCGACAGGATACATGACGGCTGTTGTATCCCTGCCCTCAGCGGAAGGCGTCCTTCCTTCTCCCTATTCCACCGGTTGCCCTCCATGGCTATATATGCAGGTGGTGTTTACCGGTGCCCGTGGAAGCCGTCCCCGTTGCTACCGGTGGTGTTGCCTAGGGCACTTCCGTTCCTCCCCCAGCAGGCTATAAAGTCCATATTTCTTTCCTACAGTACCCGTCTCCCCTTGGGCTATGCATGGAGGCATCATCCCAAACTACTCCGCGGAATCGTTTCTCCTCGGCGCCCTGACGCAAGCGGGATCCAAATTAAGTAGAAAATTCATGGGTGAATATGAACCGGTGAACAAAGTAATACACCAAAGCTGGAGGTCCGCAGAGTCTGTGCTTTACGGCCTCGTACGGTGATACGGCGGCTGCCCTTCTCCCCCCGGTGTGAAATCCATGAACAGTCAGTTCGTGTTGTCCGAATTCACACAGCGGAGACCGGTTTTCGGTAGGTAAAGAGACCGCCAGTTCTCACCAGCTTGCCCATAGCAATAGTCGTCCTCACATACACATCGCCGAAAAAAGCCAAGAAAGAGGCCTCGTACTTTGGTCCTGCGACGCACCGTTGACTCTCCGAAAGCTGGTGTTTTTCCGCGGAAGCATGCCTACCCAAAAGCAATCCCGATCGGGTCCGGAGCGCAGAATGAATCTATGTGGTACTCGGGAGCTGTTCTGTCTAGCCACGTTAAAAAAACTCTTGCCTTACTTTCAAAGCACGACCACACAGGCACGAGGTACGAAACACAAGAGGTGGCTCAAGTGACGACTAACAGTCCGCAGGCTTTTTCGTCAGCGGCGGCACCAGATGAATGTCACAGAAAAAAAGCTGGACGAGGTGAGGCCCTGTCCACCCGCTACGGAAGCGGATATTTATTGGATCCTGGAAATCTATTTGCCTCTGGATGCAGAGAATTCCCGATTGCAAAGATGAAGGAGGAACTGAGCAAGCCACGCGCTGAAGAAAGCTTCTTTCTTTGGGAGGGGCCCTCTTCACGATGAGTCGATCTCGTATGCGGAAGTCTCCGTGAGGACCTCCGAAGAGAAGAGGTAGACGACCGGCCCCCGCTAGTTGGTGTATGGAGAAAAACAACGTGAGTACAACACCTGTAGATCACTGCACGAATGCAGTGATTTCTTTCCTCTTCTGTGTTTGGATGACCCACAGCAGGTACGCCGTCTGGAAGAGTGTATGAAGCCAGTAAGGGACACTTGGCTTTGTTCGACGCGCTCCCGGCGGAAAAACAACGGACAGTTTTTCCTGATTTTCTTGGGAAAAAAAAACATGGCATCGTTGATTCAGGCTCCGTGGGCAGGCTCAACCCTTCACACGGCAATAACAATCTATACATACAGGCCCGTCACTCCGCCTTGATACATTAAAGGGATCTTGCTATAGAGGTCGAGAAAACAGAACGAAAACACGAACTGCCTTTGCAGACACAGGAAGAGGGCCTGGGATGCCGCGAAGGAAGACGGGCAGGTCTGCTCGCGCTGGAAGACGAAACCAGAGGAACACCGAAACAGGCCCATGAACCCAGCGGGTTGTCTGTGATGGAGTGCTCCGTCCAGATCGACAGTCCTCTAAAAATTCCGCACGTCTACACACGGCATACGCACGCACTCGTTTGAAAAACTCCACCTGGTAATTTCCACGCTCAGAGACAGCTCTACCGATCGAGACTGCGCTCGCACACCATTACACTGCAACCCGGTGCGACACGAAAGCGATGAAAAATCCACTCTATGCTCAGCTTACACACTACGTTGTCTTCCTTTCAAAGACCTTAACAACAAAGCAACTGCTTGTAGAAATCACGAGCTTTTGGTTCGCAAGGAAAGTGGCGGGTCTCCAAGGGACCCCGGCTGCAGAGTGATCGTGCGACGGCGTCCCGTCAGTCCGAGTTCCCAGCGTGGGGCTGTTGGTGAAAAGTGACTTTCTTCGCTGCTTCTAGTCCATGCATGCGCTGTCTCCTGGTTGCTCATGCATCTCGCCCTGCACTCTTTGGATCCACTGCGTCCGTGGAAAGTGTGATAGATGGATGCTACACACCTGACCACCACGGCTTCTTACTGTAATTGCAGATGCACGTGTCTCTGCAGGTATACAGCTCCAATGGCGATAATCGTTCTTGCACAAAGTATAGTGCCAGAGAAGTAGTTTTACACGTTGGGGTGTCTTGCCAGCACATGGCCTACACTTCAAGGACAACCATAAAAAGCAGTCTGCTGGTGAATCACACTCGCGTAGTATCGACTGCACGCCCCGCACCGACTTAGGCACTTTGTATCGTGTGCTCGACGGCGGTTGCGCCGGGCTGAACGCTTCCTGTAGTCTAGTCCACTATCGCAGTCACAGGACTACCTGATACCCACTCGCGAGTTACAGTGTGCTAGAGACTCCTACGGCGCACAGCGGAATCTCCAGTGTGGTATCGAGGTGGGTCCCTTCGCTGTTCCGCCTCCAGAGGAGGAGACAGTCTGTGCAGAGACTTGGGCAACAGCCCTCCTATTAAGTATATTTACTCCTCTTCGTTTGTTGCAAGCGCCGCGAGTCCCCGTTCCACCGCTCGGGTCAGGTGCAGCCACCAGTGGAGTAGCTCGGAGACGGCTGACTTCTGTTCGGGGATGAGCGGCCTCCCGAGTGCAACTGTCGCAGGCGCCAGCAGTGAGTCAACTCGCACGCGGCCCTTCCCCGCAACACGGCGAGCAATCACGAAAACCGTGCATCTTACAGGAATATCCAGCCCGCTATCTTCCTCGGAAAAAGCACAAGAAAGCCTCTTCTGTGTGGGGTGGCCTCCTTTGTTCTTGCTTCAGCCCCGTCTCCTGCATGCATGTGATACAGTCCCCCCGGCTTTGTTTAGCTTCCTGTGGATGTCTGTCTCGTCCCATCTACATCACGCCTTCTTCCATCAGAGCGAGGGTTCCGTTGACTTGGTCCCAGCAGGTGTTGCTGCTGTGCTAGCATTTCTGTGTAGATTGGTCGGTGGTGAAAAGGAGTTCTCTTTTTTTCTTCCGTGCTCTCTTTCCTCTCTTCCTCAGGTCTTCCAGTAGTAAGGACGGCGGAAATTTCCCTTGATGTGCCCCTCGAAGCGATCACCATTACCTTCTCTCTGTTGTTGACACATGCCTGTAGAGATCTCTTCGTAGCGGGGCCAGAGGTGGAGCCGACCGTTACACCTTACGCTGGTAATTCTTCTCTATTCCGGTAGTCGGACTTCTCCAGAAAGTGGCTGCTATCTCTTTTCTGTCTTCATTTCCATTCTTGCATCCGTTCACCGTTGAGGTTCCCCTTGTGTCTCCAGCCGTGGCAGGCGTGCTCTTCTCTGGCTTCGAGACGTCGTCACTCGTAATGGAAAGTCCTTGTTGGGTGCAGTTAAATCTTCCGCTCTTTTCCTTTCCCTCTTGGAGCCATGGCCTCAAAAATCATCAGGAGATGGGGAGACGGGACCCTCTCTGTAAATAAAGGAAATCCGCAGTGGGCGGCGATGTCTGGAAGACTAGGGATTACGCAGTGGCGGGGTGCCCTTGTCCTCTGGAGTGCGAGGCAGAGAAGAAGGTGGTATGCAAGCGGAAGCGTCATGTCAGGTCGAGATGGACAACGCAAGGAATCTGCTGAAGCTCCCGAAGTGCCGCCGTCGCGTACATCTTGCAGAAGGTTTGAAAAGGTGAAAAGAATATTTGAACCTGCTTGCGACACCAGTTCCACCACCCGCCTCGAATATTCCGAAAGATCCGGGATGTCTCCGTTTTGCATTGGCGTCGGAATGTGTCAAGGCGTCTCTGTGCCCGCACAACTTGCACGGGCGTTCTTCTCAGATACCATCTCCAGCTTCCCACGGTTTTTTCTTTCAAGAGAGGCATCAGCCTCATCTTTGTTTTCTAGTATACCAGGAAACGTTGCTTTCTATACTAGGTCGCCACGTCACATTTCAGGTCTACATAAACTCAGTGCACAACTACATGAAACTCACACTTCTTCCGGACCCTTGAATGAACTCGCTGATAAAGCTTCACATGCTGTCTGCGGTTATTCTAGCCTCTCAGTCTCTCGAAAGTCGGAAGGTTCTCTCGAGGCTACCGGGGGTGAGACAATTGAAGCTTCAGCTGTAGGCCTGGGGTTGCCCAAGAGTAAAGGAGGACTGAAAGGAGAAGGAGGCACAGGGACTCGACAAGCTGAGCATGAGGAACAATCATCTTCACCGTTTTCTTCCTTTTCAGATGATTTAGGCACCTCTAGGGCATGGGTCCTTGATTCAGGAGAGATAGACCCTATGGCTTTTTCTGATGTAAAACTATGCAAGGACTTCTCGTTCCCTGCTCTCCCAGAGTTACTGGAACGTTTGAAAGAACAGAGACAGTCTCTCGTCCTCGAGTGGCAGGATCGGGCGGTTGCTTCAACTCAGTATAAGGTGCACAAGAAGGATGGAGACCCGTCCTCATCTCCTGAAAACTTCAGTGCTCCTTCTCTCACAGCTTACAAGATCAGGGTTGAGAAAGAGACACAGGCAGAATTACAACGACGTATGCATGTACTAGATCTGCTTGTAAAAGATCTAGAGGAGAACTGGGAAGATCAGCTTGCCTTTCTTAGCTCGTCAGATGTCGTTGCATGTACAATCAAAGTTGCTGCTGACATTGCTGCTCAAGGGGCAAAGACTCCAGAAGACCTGACAAAGTTCAAGAATGAAGACAAGCGAAACAAAGAAGAAGGAAAGGAAGACAACATTCCATTAGGAAAAAAGGTGGAAGGAGCGGCTAGTGGTGAAACAGAGCTTGCGTGCGAGCATGAGACGAAGGGTTCAGATGATTTTCTGACCAGAGGGCTAGACGGAGAAAAGGAAAGATCTCTGAGAGCTTGCCTGGAGCGCCAGTGGGGGTTATGTGTAGAGAGACTGAAGCAACTTGCCTTAGATGAGGAGGTACGGTTCAAGTGTATGTATGATACACTAGGCAAGGTGGAGGCCGCTTTTTTGTATGTGTATGTGTGTCTGTGTCCCTCTGAACACGGGTTGTCTCCCGCCCCTTACATATATCCACCCGAAAGGACGATGCAGTCATTGTAACGTTGCCTCATGACCTCGCTGATCTCAACACACATCTTCAACACATGACGTGACGTGGATTGTATCTTTGTATCCTCCTCCGTGTTTTCCTAGCCGACTAAGGCGTCTAAGTATGTCCAGTTTGTAGGTGGACTTCCAAGGAAACCTACTTCCAAGCTTTCATACGTAGAGGACATGTATAATGAAGAAAAGCAGGGAAGTCGAGAGAGGTGATTGGTTTTGATTCTTACGGATCCAGCCCCTGACCGATATAATTGTATCTGGTGTATTCCATCTATGCATGCGTACGCTCTCCCTGGCAAGGCGACCGGGAAGCCTGCACACGTGGAGAGGTTCTCCGTGTGTGTGCAGCCGATGGCAATGTGAGCAGCTGTTGAGTTTTGAGAGGGATACATGGCAGAGTGCCTTCTCTTTCCTAACTCTTTTGCTGGGTTCGTACACGTGCATCTATGTGTGTATATATGTGCCTATACACCCACACTGTGTACACGGTTGCGCCGGGTCATTGTTCCTGTACAGTTGTCTGTTGGGAGAGACAGTTGAGAGCGTCTTTGTTCATCTGCGAAGAGGATGCCGGTTCGTTTCTGAGAGCGGACTTGCCCGTAGGTGAGAGAGAAACTGTCCGTGTCCTCTCTCGAATCTGCTGACTTCCCGTTCTCACCTGTTGCTCGCCATGCTCGCAGGAATCCTTCATCGTCTTTTGCATTCTTTGCATACTGAACCGCACGGACGCCGAGCTTCTCCCGCAGCTCGTTGAAAGACTGGAGGCAGCCTATTTTTCTACCCAAGGCTTGTCTAAGCGCCTTTTCCATCCTGTAAGCACACAGCAATCCTCTCTAAGGGAGGTTGCCCTCACTTACGATTCTTCTGTGCCGTTTCTGGTTGAATTGCATGCAGTCTTCTGCTGTTAAAAGTACACCTGGGTAACGGCCATCTGCTTTTGAACGCTACTTGTGAGAGTGCTTGGTTGGAGCTCTCAACAGATTCCTCAGGTATCTAAGACGTAGTAGAGTGACAAGGAGAAGTAACCGGGCATAGCGCCGCAGAGCTCATCCTGTGAAACCTCTGATTCAACAGTAGCAACTCCGTGGCCGACCTTCCCTGTTGAGCGTGTTTCGGGAGTAAGGACTTTGCTGCGGCGCTTCACTCGCCCCATCCGCCAATGTACATGTACGCAGAGAGGAGGCGGCACCTGTACAGTCTCTTGCGTTCGCGCGTGTGTGTGTCTCTCCACCTAAACCGAAGACATCATTTTGCGGAACCTCTCGCGGGAGGAAGACTGAAGGCCAGGAGCGTGCTGGTAGTTGGTACGAATGTATCGAGGGCTGTTGTACACAGTGGAGCGTCCCTCGTGCTTGCCCACGTCTTCAGCCGTCATTCACACGTACGAAAAAACAGACCTGGTACACACTGCGGTGACATCTGAGGGGACAGTTCGAAGGCTTCTTAGCTACGTGCGCCTCACCCACGCAGTACTGTCCTCACATCTAAACCTACGTATATATGTACAGATATATCCATGACCATCGCGTGCATTTTCCCCAAAGCTGGCGTTGACTCGTCTCGCCGCGTGCCCTTCGCTGCTTACATCGATGTCTCGACTCGATGCGCTGCGCCTATCATCCTGGACAGTGTATCCTTCTGTTGAGCCAGTGAGAAGGATTGCTATTGTGGTACTCGTATAAAAGAGTACATGTCTGTACGCGACTACGATGGAGGCTTTAGCAAGTTGCCCTGATGCACTTCGGTCGCTGACGCATGCAGTGCTAAGTGAGTAACCGGCTTCGGCCGCGGCCTGGCCTGAATCCGAGCCCGGGTGCTGCCCCGATACGTGTTGGACTAGCCGGGGTCTACTGTTTTTTGTCTCTTCACTGTATGCGCTGTCTCTGTTAAGAACGCTGATCGGCCCTTCAGTTCAACAGAGGCTTTATTTGACGCTGTCTCTCTTTCGTTTAGCTGCTGGAAGTCTGGGGGGAGACGCCCCGGTGCAATAACCTCGTCGCCCTCGTGAACTGTCTTCCGCTCGCCGCCAAAGCTCGCCTTGTTCATGTAAAGCCATCACCTCTTTTGATGAAACAGATGAGCGTACTGTTGTTTTCCTGAGGTTTCTCGCAACCATCCGCTTCGAGTGTCGGTCCCCAAGGCAGGGCGCTGGAGTGGAGGGGTCTCCACCAGCAGGAGCGTCTGACGGAGTTTCCCCCTGTCGTGACAGGCAGAAAGAATTGCGAGTTCTGTGAACATTCCTATTTATCTAAATATGCATCTGAAGCAAGAGTTTGTTTCTGAACTTCGTCGTCTCCGGCGGATCGCAGATGGAGATATGGTATTGCAGTCGGCACTTGAGGTCCTCCTAGCTCATCCCCTCCCTCTGCGAGCCGGGTGGCTGCGGCAGTGTGTGTGTGTGCCTGCAGCTTTGCCGTTTAGTGGAATTTTCCATGGTTCTTGAAGATTCATATGCTGGACTGTCCAGGAAGCTTTTTGTGCCTCTCGAGGTCTTACGCACGGGTCTGTTTACCACGTTCAGAGCTAGGCTGTGGCTCGTCGCAGATCAATATTCACCAGCCGCGGGTTGTTACTACGGCTGGACGGAAGGAGTCTGCTGGGAACACCGCGTATTCTCACTGTTTACATCGGGGCATGTACCAGCGTCTGTTGGGGCGGCAATGTCTATTCTCGCCAGTGCTTCTGTCCGAGTGAGATTCAGTGGTGGCGCCGTCAGCGCACGTAGTTGGAGAAGCAGCGCCCCCTGAACGTAACGTGTATACAGCCTAGCCTCTACGCACTAGAGCGTGGTCGGTTGGCGCGAAGAGTCTGCCGATGGCTGCTGAATTTCTTGCAGACGTGGCCCAAATGTATTAAGTTGCGTGTGCGTGCTTTACTAGGACCCAAAAAGGTTTGGTGTGGCTTGCGTTTTCTCCCTCCATGCTCCTGAACCCCTTTATCCCGGTGACCCTGGTGGTGTGCGCTTGCCTGTTGGCGTCCAGATGGACCAGTGGGCGCACGAATGTGGCGACAGTGTAGGGGAATGGCGAGCGGCGTCAAAGATAGCCGAGCCTGTTACTCTCCCCAACTGGCAAACTATGCAACCAGTTGAGTAAGCTGAGATCCAGGGGTTGCTTCACTGGCGTCTCCGTAGTTCTCCGGCCAATGAATAGGCAGTGCGACCGGTGCGTGATACATGGCCCGTCTTTCACTCTGCAAATGTCTCTTGTGGCGGGAGACAAATGTGTAGGATCAAGACGCGTGTAGGAGTCTTCTTGCGCATCGTGTACCGTTGGTCTCAGGTACAGGCTGGAAAAGAGCTCGGTATTGCGAGTTTGTCTACATCCTTGAATGCACAGGGCCTGCGGGTCGTATCCTGTGTGTAAACAGTGTCATTGCTCGTTGCTCTGCGGCTCTCGCTATCCAAACCATGTGTTCCTGCCTCGCACCCCGTGCACGATCGAAAGTCGGGCCCGGGGCCGAGGATCGAACCACGGGTCTCACCCTGTGTGGAGTCAAGACGTGGGTGCCGGTGTCGGGGTGCCCCCGGGCGAGCTCTGTTATTTGGGAGTGCCTGGTCATTTTGTTCCGCACTCCGTAGACACTTTAGCGCTGTTTCCACCTGTACACCTGCGTTTTTCGCAGCATGGAGGCGTGGGAGAAGAAGCAACGCCGGCCTCTCAAGACGCGGTACGTTCAGGCGAAGCCCATTCGCCAGTGGGACGGGAGAAAGCTCTCGGCTACCCTTGCGCTTCACGGAAGACAGGTGAGCATGCAGTACAGACCTGCTGTAGGACATCATCAGGACGACGCAGCTGCCGCCACGGAGCGCATCAGTGTTTCGACTAACAATTGCCGCGTGACTTCCGTGTCAGATTTTTGAATGAACCTGACCCGATTGGCTTCTTGCCGCCTGTCACGCATAGTGGAGTAGGCGGAGGTGGGCGTCCGGCATCTGAACTAGGTGGTCTGCCCGTGTTCTGGGTCCGCTTGTCCAGGCTATCTCCCGCGACGCGTCTCTCCAGTCTCTTGTAGCCGTAGCAGCCATATGTGGGAGCCCTGTGCGGCGAGCTTTCCGTGGAACTCTGCTCTCTGAGACTCTCAATGTGCTTGCTGCTGAGTAAGTTCGTGGAAGTGAAAGTGCACGCAGGTAGTTGGCACACTGCGGGTCGGCGATCTCCTTAGTGCAGTCCCTGAGCCGGTGCGGTAGACAAGGCAGCACAAGCTCGTCGTGGTGGGCGTCTGTGTTACTTTCAGAGAGCTGTAATTGGAGTGCATGTCGCTGGCGCCTACTTTCTGTTTATCAGCTTCTTGTTTTTGAACCAGGACAAGTGGAGACCCGCTGCGCTTATTTGTGTGAACTCCGTCTCCGAAGAAGGCAAAACGATGTGGGGGTAGCTGTCAGTGAGGCTTCGATTACTGTCTGACTTGCCGCATTAACTTGCTGTCTTGTGTCCGGTAAGGCCACAACAGCATATACCAAGATCATAAACTGGCCATCGTACCTTGTTCTTGTACCATTTACAGACAGATTCCGCGATGTAACACCAACAGACAGCTGGTGTAGTTGGGACTCAAGAACGCTGCAACTGGGCTCCACTGAAGCAGTGGGAGAGGGGCCCAGTAATCACACAGGGGTTCCCATGCAGAATGTGCCAGTGTACGATACGCTCTCTCTTCTCGCAAACAACTAGGTGCCGAGGTAACCCCACGCGTTTTGTTTTTTTTTTTCGAGGCTCCTTCGACGCCCGGCTGATTCTCTGTCCGCCGGCGTTCTTGCGCTCACGACCACCCTGTCGTACACGCCCCCGTTTCCTGCTAAAAAAGACTTGTTCGCTCATTTGGCTGCTTCAACACGGTTGTGGATTTCACGGGGTTTGGTTGCTTCCGGGGATGGGGATGTTACATTGACGCCGTCGGACGCCGAGCAAGGGGCTGGCTTAAACCCTGGAGAGGAGACGCCACAGGCAAAGCAGAACAAGGAACACGGTCACCGAGAGGATGGAAGTTTATGGAGAGAACGACAGCTACGCGAGAGATCATTGAGGGAGCAGATCGCTTTCCTACCCGTGGGGATCCCGGTTGTCGGACAGATCGTATGTCGGAGAAAGGCGACACAAGAAGTGGTAGAGGGCCGTGGGGCATTGACGCGTCAAATGGACACAAGGGCGGGGCCCGGCTCATAATGCGGAACGTCTAGTAGCATCGGTGCTCCATCACCAGACGCCCGAGTCTTTTGACGGCAGGTCGACTACTGTCAGTGCATTCCTGTGTACACCAGAACGGAAGAGCACATGAGGGAAAGCAGCAGACTCTTAGGCATTTNNAAATGCCTAAGAGTCTGCTGCTTACAGCGACCGTATGCCTATAGCAGCTATCAGGAGTGGCTTTGCCTACATTCGGCACTCTCTACACGGATGGAAGTATGCGCTGGGCCGGAGAGCCGCCTGGTCTGCGGCTCTGTATGCGAGGAGATTCCATCAAGATAGCCGGGTTGCTCTGGGTGCGCGGCAAAAGAATTGTTTTTCTTTCCTTGACCGACTGATGTGGTATTGCACACCGAAATCTAAGGATATCTGCCGGTCTTCTTCTTGCACGCGCATTTCCTCACTTGCCTTTGTGGCGTTCATCTGCTTTGCAAACAGGACAACGCTGAACCTGCGGTGGACGCGTCCAGGTTGGAAGCAAGCTTGTTACTTCGGCTTCTTGTTAACTTTCTTTCAGCTGATGCATATGAAGGTGAGAGGTCCACCCACATAGTGCTTGGCTTGTCCTCCAACTATAGCGCGTCCGCGCTGCCGGCGAAAGCTGCCCCCGTTCCTTCAGTCATTTTTTTTCTCAAGGCGACATTCAGAGGAAGTGCCCCTTAGGCTTTCTTAAGTGTCCCGCCAAACTAGCGCTCTGCGGTCATGCAGAGCTATGCCCGAAACACTCCGCATGCCGCGTTGACCTGTCGGCGGCCATGGCTGCCCTTCACGTGTCGGGTTCAGTTCGCTCACGGTCTTTGGAGAAGGCGAACTAGCATGCGCGTCACCTGAACTGCTGGCGAGCACAGATCGTCGATGCACTTGAAAGGGAGTGTGCTCTGCCTGCATCCTTGCCGTAGAACCTTGAAGCTCCTCGGAAGTACTGGGAGAAGCCGGGGGGTCTCCAGCTCTCTGTTTCTTTCTGCGAACAGAGGCGCCGACACGGTGGGAGGTGCTCCACCTTTCGTCCTTCGACTAACGGCGGACTCTTGGGGCCGCGTACCAGGTTCCTGTGTACTGCTTTCTTTTGACACTTTCCAGTAGTTAGCTCTTCTACGTCTCCTAATTTTCTGGTATCTGTCATCATTTCTCGCCGTCCTGTGTACTTTTCAGAGGTGACTTGCATCCGTATCGCGTTAGCACGTCACCGTGTGTGCTCGAAACCTCTTCTTAGCATTCCACCTGGTTCTCCAGTTTTGTTCGCCGTTCCAGACAGACTCTCGCCCTTTCCTTGCGCGTTTTTGTGTGCAGTACCGTACGACTTCTTTAGGTGTCTCTCGAGGCGGGCAGCCGCTGCTCTCGCCAAGTGCAGGAGTCGTGGACAGACTTCTCATCTGGCAGAACCCCGCACTGCCGTCTTTTCTGTTAGGGAGCTTTCATCCGTCTTCGACGGACTATCCGTGGTGAGGGTTCTCGTGGGGCACCAAGGATATGGCGACCTCCAGAGAGCACTCGACTATCGAGCGTGACTGTGTGCGTGCACCACTTGATCTGTGCACCCTCCATTTTTGCGGAATTCAAGTCTATGCACTCCGAAGAATGCCTCTGCGCGGACACGGAGTAAGCTATCATGGTATTCACCATGATGTGCCAGGGATAGTGTGTCAAACAGTGGCCTTTTTCCGAGTGCCTTCATTTTCCACAGGTTTGGTTATCCTCAGGCTACAAAGTCTCTTCGTCTTTCTATTTCACCTCCCGGCTGCTTTGGTAGACAGCAGGCGTATCCGGAGACAGGGAAGGCCATCAACCAAAGTGGGATGGCAACTCAAGCATTTGTGCCGTGTGAGCTCGGTGTATTTTCCTTCAACAATGCCGCGTCCGTGTCTAACGGCTGTGGTGCACTGCTACTTTCTCCATCGGAAGAATGCGGGAAAAAGTATTATTACAAGTCATCGACCAGATCTCCCGCTCGCAGTTGTTGCAGTAATGAAGTGAGCCTCCGCTCATGTCAGAGCTTATCGATCTTGCCTTTTCCGTGTGTTTTAGTCGGGGTGGCAGGACCTCACTTTGGAAAAAGAACTACTGCTCGCTCTTCTCCAGGCGCTGCGCCAAGACGGTGGCGCCCTTTCCTCTTCGTTTTCTGCCCCTGCCTTGTCGGTTGAAGCATGCCGCAGCTTTTACAGCAAGGAGGGAGTTCAAAGCTCATCTAGCCTGGCCCTGGTCGTGCACGGGCTTGCCTGCATGGGCTCTGCACCTTCAACGCCACACGCGCTGAGCCATTCTGGCGACAAAGGCAGAAGTGGAGCTTTCTCGAGGGTCCCTCCAGAATTTCCAGAGAAGACCAGACCGGGAGGAAGAACCAGTACAGCCGCGGAGGCCTATGACAACGACAGTGAGGATCCTGGTGAACTGAGGGACAAGGTGATGACAGCGTCGTGGGCCCTGCTCGAGCCAGTGTTGGACGAACTCTGTCCGGAAACCAAGTAAACTGAGGGGGGTTGGCTACAGAATAGAACGGAGGTGCCGATACGATGTGCGCGGGTCAGTTTTCGCTAATGCACTGACGCCGGCGATGGGTCGAAATTTGCATCGATTCTTTGGATCCTGGCGAGGTAATCGTGCATTCTCGCGGCGATAGTTAGTGTGATGCATTCAGATACTTCGTTTTATCTTGGGTGCGCAGTTCACACAAGCAAGCTTCACCGAAACAAACGCGTACGTGTCTAAAAAATATCAAAAACAACACACCGCCTTTCGTCTTTTTGCACGGCTCTCGAAGAGCTTTCCTCCACTGTTTTGCGCCGACGGCGAGGATTGGTACCTACCCCGCCAGACTGTGTGTTCACCCGGGGGGAACTATATGGGAAGGAGCTCTCTAGGATAGCCTGCTCTCGCTCAGATGTTGTATGCCGTGAACAATCTTTGAGCATCTTCGCGTACACCCCCGTGTCGTCTCCCCCCCATATCTCTGGACGTTTACTCGTCTGAGTCCGGAGCGTATACGGTGGAATATGTGGCCGTGACCCGGTGGTGTGTTTTCTCTACAGGATGTTGATATTCAACAGTTTCTCTGCCCGCGGACCGGCCACTGTGACAAGCTCTGCCACTTTCCAGTGAGTCCGGACAAGGACACCATGTCTAAATCAAAGCGCTCCCTGTCGATGCGCGTGACTCCGCTTCTTTTGTATTGTTCAATTTCTACTAGCGGCGGATGTTTTTCTCATCCTATAGAGGTCTCTGTGGCGTCCATCCACGCCAGGGATCCGTGTACGCACAGTACCCCGTTTTCCTGCGTTTTCCCTCCACGCCGGGCAAACTCTTCCTGCACTCAGTGGCAGGGGCTTGAGGCATGGCGGTGGCACTACCAGAAGTGATTCATTTGTCTTAGGGGCCTCCGCAGGGGTGTACGCAGCATTATGCTATTCAGGGACATCTATGTAAGAGATCTTCCACTCACGTCTCTACAGGTGACGCTTCTCTCTCCCTTCCCTCCGAGTTACACTCACTTTTCGTTATCCGTGCGTGTCCTCCCATTTTCTGCCTGTCCATAGGTACCGTCTACGGAAGTTCGTTGCGGACTACCCAGACCTCGAACCAGATATTTTGGGAACTCTTTTTAACGTTTCCGCTCCGGGGGCGGGATCAGGCTCCCCACTTGAAGTGGAACCAAGGTGACGGCACGGCCTAGTGTAGAGTGCCCGGCTTGAAAAAATTATGGTTTGGGCGTTTTGCGTTCTGGTTTAGTAGGTGGTCTCATCAGCTTGACTTGGAAGTAGAAGTACCCTTTTCGTGCATGCTAACTTGACTTTCCTCTCCGGCTGTATCCGCACCCGTCCGTACGGAGGTGGAGTGGTGTAATGTTGAACAACCACAGAAAGGCGGCGTTGCGGGCGCCGATTGTTGCCGCCCTGCTTGGTCGAGCGCAGCTGGCGCTTCCTGGGTTCAGTGAAACGAGTTACGCTAAACTGCAAGTGGCAGTCGACATACACTACAGATGGGTAGAAACCCGGGCACTCCTCGGGATTGCGGAAAGTGACCAACAAGCCGACGCCGTCGTCTCATCTCGGAGGCGCCCTAGTCAACGAGCCCGCCACGGCGAAATAACGCACCGTGCACCGAATGCCCTGATGGAGATGACAGGATGACAGACGTCTAAAGAGAGGCGTTGACTTCGGTTCCCTTACGTATTACATTCCTGTTTCGGATTCTGTTGGTAGCCTTGTGTAAGAGGGAAGCGACAGAAGCGGAAACTGCAATGTAACACGTGAGTGAACGTGTAAGAGGGAAGCGCTGGTACACGAGAGGCCGGATGGAAACGAGGTGAATCACCCACAGAAGCTCTCGGCTGAAAGACCAGTGAACAGGTGTTGGGTTCCGAAGCGGTTGTCGAGGCGGCGCCGCGCCCGACCCAGTTTTCTGCGTGGCCACAGCGCATCACTGCTTTATTGCGCGCAGCCTATGCAGTTACTTCGAAACATTGAATTTCAAATGTACAGGATTGCAGACCACAGCCCTGTCGCACCTTCGGCGCGCGTTGGCTGCTGAGCTACATCTTTTTTCCCCTTCGCAAAACTGAAAAACGACGACCGCACTGTAGCAGAAGCAATGCTAGTACGGGTCGGCCCGGCGGATGTCGCTTAAAGAAGACAATCCAACAAAAACTAAAACACGGAGGGAATACCGCATCTGGCCGCACGACGAACTGCTGCCTGGCTGCGAAGTCGAAAGGCTCCTTGGAGGACACCATAGCAGACGATAGATCCTGTGCGAAGATTGCTGTCTCCTCGACTTCATAAGACCCTACACTCCGGTTTATAGTCATGACGGCTTGCCCCGGCTGACAAAATCTGAGTGAAGTTCGGGCTGACGCCGGCTGTCCCACTCGCACTCAAACCTTTCCGTTGGGACAAGCCAGTAGCGAATTTTGCTGCGGGGGTGGTCCCACACATCCCCAGCACGTGCACCTACGCCTCACGACGGCGGCTGCAGGCTCTTGCTTGCGCACGAGGTCTTCACGCACACCGTGATCAACAGCAGTGCTGATCCTACCTCCACCCTGAGACTCGGGACGGGGAACCCGAGTAACCGAGCCTGAACACGTAGCTGGTCCGACTGCTGCTCGCGTTGTCGGTGGACAGCCGGCGTAGACCACTGATGCAGGAGCTCTTTGCGAACGTAAGCTCTGTCTCGCTCCTCGCGTGCTCACGTAGACTTGAAGGAAGTCCCTTTCTTCCCTCCCCCTTCCCCGTACCCACAAACAAAATTGTATCTGTAGAGTTCATGAAATGTACCCTCAGTTCACTTGAGCACCTCTCCTAGGAGTGTAGTCTCGCAGTCTCGTCCGTTGCAGTATCTTCGGTGCTGCTCACGGAGTCGCGTGACCAGCCTAGGACTCGCGCCGCGTTGCGCTTTCTGAAGCTGTGGGCAATGCCCACAAAACCGCGTCAAGCTCACCCAACGTGCTGAGGAGATCATCCCAGATCTCTCCCCGGGCCCGTTCTTCCCCCTCCGCGGTGTCGTCGCTGACAGCATTTGTTAGCCCATGCAACGTAAACACCAGTCGCTTCACGAGTACCTTCAAGACGTCAGGCTCCAAGAGCGAAAAGTAACTAACACTTCTCTGGCGGAAGAGGGCCGCTCTGGCGAAGGAGTCCGGGTGAGGATGACTCAGTAGTAGTCGTTGTACGGTCACCCGCTGGCTCTCCAATACCTCCGAAGTCAGCTCAAATTCTGCACAGAGGGAGAACATAGACAGTCTGCATAGCCGCAGTTTGTCGAGGAAACCTCATTCAGTGAGCACAATCTGCCACCCGAGGCCTGTCCACAGCTACTAGCTCCCTTACTGCCATGGACCGCTACTCCATTCTTTGGTCTTGAACACCTGAGCCCAGAAAAGCGGGAAAGCACGAACAATTAAGGGAATGCGGAGAGCACAATATGGACGCGCGCTTGGCCGACAGACTCAAACCGACTACCTCGTACCACCGTACTCTGAGCTAATCCCGTTCGCACGGACAGGCGAGCCGGGAGATATCCTTGCAACACGACTGCCTGTCGCGATGGCGCTCTTCAGCTTCTGCCAACGACGGGGTATTGTGTCTCTCCCGTGTGTGTACAAAACTAATTCCTTCACCAAAAAAGCTCGTGTGACGATCTGCTGCGGCGCGGGTACGTGTTTTGATAGAACCCCTACTGATCACCCGCCGCAGTGAGCGCTTACGTCCGACATAAAAGTTCGTTAGATCGCGCACTCCGGCTGCAAAAACTCCCCTAGTTGGGTCATCCCGTTCTCCAGTTGCAGAAGGCTGCGCCGCTGACGACAATGTCAACTCCCGGTCTAAATCCTTGTCAAGCCACCCGGATGCCAAGGGAGTCGGATGTTGGCGGGTCGCTGCCCCTGCAAAATGAGCGGGAAGATCGGGCAATCCTTCCCTATAGTGTACCACAAGTAGCGGGCACGGGGGTTCTTTGTGAAACTCCAGGAGCTACGGAGCTTGATACCTACCTTGACAGAGAGCTCCGCACTTCTCCAAACACGCACCTGGTTCGCTACATGAACAATTCGAGCTGGCGTTCTAAACGTGTACTTCGGGCGATACTTCCATATCACAAATGCACTACGGAATGCACGAAAGAGGAAACCACGTTCATACGCTTTCACATGAAGAGACCGATGTGTGTTTGACCATCGCACCGCAACAGAGCCGAGCGTGGCTTTAGATTCGCTGTAGCTCGAGCTGCGTGCTACTGAGGGACTCGGCCCGGAACAACACCGGCGAGCCGATGCGAAAAGAGCCAAAGACAAAACACTGCAAGTGTTCAAAATTCTGCTGGCAGGTGTGGCGCCGTGATCTGCAGAATTTGCAGTCCACAGCCGGGGCTGCCGCCTCCTCCCGTCCTGCTCATACGCATGAACACGACAGACGTCCGTTTGAACCGACTGCTCTCTCAGCCCCCTCACCACGGCCGGATGCGACTGAGGTCCGTCCCGCTTGTCTCTGCCGTCGGGACAACAATGAAGAAACGTACGAAGCCTGCGCAGCGCCAGCAAACTCCAAGTGTGCGCCTGCAGAGCCGAACAACAAAAGCCCACAAGACGCCCGAGCATCCTCGGTGGAGTGAGGACTTCGTCTTACGACAAGCAAAGGAAGGTAGGTACAGCGTAACAAGGTGTGAGGAATCGACACAGCTCCGGGGGAGACATGCGCCCGGACGACGAGTAAGATACCAAACTTCGACCATCTGACATGACACGCGGGAGAGTCCGGCCTACAGCAGCCCCGTCAGTCAGGCAGGAAGGGTACAGGAAAGAAGGAAACCAAACGCAGCCAAGCAAGGAAGGCGTCGAGAAAACAATGTGGTTTGAAGCCAGAGAGGGCGCAAGCAGAAGCACAGGCGACCACCAACCGAAGGGGGTACAGGAACAAGCAACGGCGAACCTGACGGCTACAACGGGGCTCACAATTTCACGTTCTTTTTCCCAGTGTTTTCCGACGAAAGCCTCTGCCGACTGGTGCCGGCCTTCTTCACCGCGTCGCACTTGCATGCCGATATACTGTAGCGGCGTTTCCGACGTCACAGTGACTAAAGAGAAGAAGAGTCAGTGTCTGCCCTAAGAACTGATAGAACGCGGACGACAGACACTACAGCAGCGTCTTGGTGCGTCACTCCGGGAGGGTAAGGGCCTTGTCCGGAGAACAGCGCGCAGGTCCTCTAGAAGCTGTGGCGAGGTATCTTTCCGAACCAGCTGCAGGGACAGGCGGTCTTTTCTTTGGATCGGCATTCACGTGTTCTCCAGGTGGCGCTTCTCCAACGTCACACCTACCTGCTGATCTTAGTGCGTCTGCAAGCACGCCGTCCAAGCAAATACCGTCTGAAAGGAAACACACGCACGTCATAGTCAAAAGAGGTGTCGGGGACGAACAAGTTGACCGACGCCAGAAAAAATAAGATGCTGGCTACGTGCCCGTCGAGTATTGCATTCAGCAAACGAAAGCGACGCGCTGTAAGGCGGGAACGCGCACGAAGTCATCTCGAAGTTCGTCTGCCACACCGCCAGCCACAAACAGAGTCCGTGCAGGCGCTTAGAGGCAATTTGTCAGCTGCACTTACCCACGGGTACCGTAGCTCCTTGCTTATAATAATCATGGAGTACGAACTACATATCTAGTTACCGCGTCTTGCGAGCAACGCAGCCGCGCAAAAGGAATCTGTAGGGCATATTGCACGTCTCTAACTGCACTGGGTAGGCATCGGTCAAACGCAGCATTGTTCGCGGCGTGCAGACAATGACGTTGGCCCTCCACTGTCTCTTGTGTACACGACAGCGGCAGGGCAGCCTCTTACCTGACCAGTTCTTGTTCACTCCTCCATACAACGGCGGTGGCACTGACTCCATAATTTCCCGAGTCAGAGATCGCATATCCGCGAAGCCGAGTGCAAGTGACCAAAAAGGTTTTGTGTTCCACCCTTGTTGCCAGCCTGAGAAAAAACAGCGCGACTGAGAGATGTCCCGTCAGTGGCCAGCTTACTCTAGCGATGCCCCGCCAATACGCACACACCGGCGTCACCCACGGATTCGCCAGCACACCACGCGTGAACAACATTCTACATTGTGCTGTATAGTCCAGGCGCACGACCTGCCAGCAGGAGGAGTGCGAGGCAGGCCCCGGAGGAGACTGGGCGCGCCTGTGTTGTGGTAGAGGACGTGGCCTTCACGCGCTAGCCCAACGTTTTGGGAAGAGCTCTCGAGGCAATGCTATGGCCGGCGGGAGGACGCCTATCCGGTGTGTTGTCTGCGTCGTGTTGGAATCTTTGGCTAAAACGCTTCCCTTTTGAAGATCTCTCCTCCCGCCGATCCGGACCCATGTGCAACACCAGGGGGCAACCTGGGTTTGACCTCCGCACGGGGCT
>NW_027154949.1:0-13526 GCF_002600585.1 Cystoisospora suis
AGAGATCAAGAGAAGAAAGAGAAGTGTAGATGTGTAGATACACATGGAGACTTCTCAATGCTCCTGTCACTTTTTCTTCTTGTTCTTTCTATTCATGTCTCTGCTCTTCTCTTCGTGTGCCATCTACAATTGCTCTTCTTCTTTCTCTTTATCTCCTTCTTCTTCTTCCTTCAAAAGTACATCGTGCTCTAGAGTGCAAAAGAAGGAGAGACAAAAGAAGAAAAGGAAAACTTTAAACGCCTTTCTTTCTTTCTAACTCTTTCTTTCTTCTTCTTTCTTTCTTTCTTCGTCCATCGATCTCTCTCTCTATTTCTCTATCTCCCACATCATCTACTTCTCTGCTTCCCACCTCTCTCTCTCTCTTTCTATCCTCCTTGACCTTTCTCCTTAGTCCCACTCTCTACTTTCTTTTACTCTTTCTCGATCATTCTCTTTCTCTGCTTGCTCTCTTTGCTTGTATATCATGTGTACTACTACTCTTTTGAAGACGCAGCAGATCCTCCCCCTCCCCTTCTACTTCTAGTAGTAGTATTAGTAGTATTACTTCTACTACTAGTCGTAGTGGGAGGAGTAGCTACCTTGATACAGGAGGGCGTGTAATTCCACATGGCGTCGAGGTCGTCTACGACGAGGACCATTTTGCGATCGTCATGCGGGAAGATTCTCCGAATGCACTTCAGTCCATTCACGGCATCTTCACGACTGAAGACGCGCCGACCAAAGAAACGCCGCTCTGGATCTAGCACTCTCAACGCCTTCACACATACACAAACCGAAAGAAAGAAAAGTGAGAAAGAAAAAAGGAAGAAGGAAAGGAGCGAGATAGATAGATAGATAGATAGAAAGAAAAAGAAAGGAAAGCATGAAGCGAGATAAGATAGGAGAAAAGAAGAAGAGAAGAAAGAAGGTGGAGGATGTGTGGGTGGGTGTGTAATTTTCCATTCTGTCCTTTCCTTCTTCTTCTTCTTTCTCTTTTCCGAGCAGTAGGAACGAGAAGGAAGAAGAAAAGACAGATGAAGGAAAAGAAGAAAGAACGCAAGGAAAAGAGACAAGAAGGATGGGTCGAAACGGTTAGGCTAGCTAGACAAAAGCAACTAGCCAAGTAGACACACACCTACCAGACATGAGACATCAAAAAAGAAAGAAAGAAAAAGAGAGAGAAAAAAGGAATAAGAAGAAGAATCTGCATAACTTCTCTCTCTCCTTTCTCAAGTAGTATGGAATCCTGATCCATAGAAAAGACAAGGGACATCAATCTATCTATCTATCTATCTATCTATCTATCTTTAATCTATCTATCTATCTTTAATCTATCTATCTATCTTTAATCTATCTTTAATCTATCTTTAATCTATCTATCTATCTTTAATCTATCTTTGGTCTATCTTCTGCTCTAGCTTGATACATAGATGTTTAGACTTATATATATATAGATAGACGTAATATGCTTGCGTGTCTGTGAAATAGCAGTATGTATGAAGAGGAGCAAGACGAGCTAAACAGAGACAGAAAGAAGAAGAAAAGAAAAGACGCAGAAGTACCCTGAAACTGCGACTGCCAGGCAAACTGAAGAAGAAAGAAAGAGATAAGAAAGAGATAAGAAAGAAAGAAAGAAAGGAAGAAACAAAGAAAGAAAAGCATTTGACTGATTGAAAAGCATATTCCTTTTCTTCTTTTTCTTCCCTTTTGTCCTTGTGTGTCTCTTCTTCTTCTTTTCTTCTTCTTACGGTGTCTGCATGCAGAGACGTGCCCATAGTGTACATGTACACCTCGAACTTCTTCGAAATCTCTCTGGAAAGAAGAAGAAGAAGATCACACGGTACATATAGAAGCAATAGAAATACATAGGGAGAAAGAGACGAGGAGTTAGATCGAAATATCTCTATACAGATAGATGCATATGAGAAGACACATATATAGATAGATAGACCAGGAAGAAGAAGAAGAAGATGGAGAGAACTACGTGCGTGTGTATGAATCTTAGCAGGGACAGGCCATTTGATGAGACTGTACTCATCAATCATCTTCTTCTTCTTCCTTTTCTATCGCTCTCTCACCTTGGGAGCTTCTCTTCTTCTTTCTCTTATTTCTCACACTCCAAAAGACACATGAGGCATGTAGGAGAAAAGGAAAGACATTTCTCTATACAGACCTAGTCATCTCTACTTAAGACATATAGACAAAAGTAGACATAATTAGCTATATACATACATACGCACACACTCTTACATTGGCGTAGATATATATGTAGAGAGGTTAAGCTTGGAAACAGTGAAGAAGGGACTAAACTAGACCTACTAGCACGTCACGTGAAATTCAACTCTACAGATCTTTGCAGCTACGTGTGCGCCTTTGTATAGCTGCACGAATGAGGTACATAACGAGGACGAATACCCATGCGTATGTATAAGTATATATATATATATATGCGAAGGTGTATGTAAACATGTATCTCTCTCTCTCTCTCTATAGATATATAGACAAATGTGTACGCGTCCATGTACATATTTATGTATGTGAAGTCTCTCATAGAACTCCCGTGCTTTGACCTAAGCCAAGGTCTAGGCATGCCCTACACTTTTCTATGCGCATACGGACACATGCCTAAGCATTTCTATCTAAAGAGAGAGAGAGAGAGGTAGAAGATCACAAGCAGCGGTAAGGAGTTAAACAATAGGGGAATGAATGAATGAAGAAACTAATAAAGACAGCCACGGTGTACATACAGCACTCTCACACTCCACCCAACAGACACCTTGTCATCTACCTAACTACGTCTATACATATACACAAAAAACCCTATATATAAATATATATAGATATATATACCTATCTATCTATCTATCTTTACTCCGTCTGTCAAATATCCATATATGTATATATGTATAGGTATAGAGAGATGAGGGCAAGGGGGGGGGGCGTAGCGCAGTATTCGTCTTCGTCTTAGCGATTCTGCAGGAGGTTCTGGAGAGGCTTAGAGAAAGACAGAGTGAGAAGTCTGACGAATTTCTGCATGAGGAAGCATGGATTCCTTGCTTGTCTTACAAACTGATCTTTCTACGTTCGCCGATGCAACAGAAATAGAAAGAAAGAATGATGAGAGAATCTCTTTCAGAGAGCTTTCTTTTCTTGTCTTTCTTGCCGGCACGGATCTACGATTCGGAAGAGAATTATTTTTATACCTAAGGAAGTCGAGACACCCCGGCCGAATTTTGAAGTAGGTGATATGCTGTTCGTATGGAGAAGGAGCGGCAGCATAATGATGATGATGATGCTGAGCTGTACATACACCCGAACAAAAGAGAGAAAGAGAAACGGGACAACTCAAGCAAAGGATACTTCAGACAAGAAGCTGTACATACACCCGAACAAAAGAGAGAAAGAGAAACGGGACAACTCAAGCAAAGGATACTTCAGACAAGAAAGAAAGAAAGAAAGAGTGAGAAAGAAAGAAAGAGCGGAGAAAGACAGACGGAAGGAAAACTGTAGAGGATACAGCTAGATAGGTATATATTCGTACGTTGATATACACACTGATACACGTTCATATGTACCTCCATATTCATAGGTATTTTGACATACATATTGATATAGACATGTTCATATAAGAAAGCTAAAAAGGATGGGCCTATTGCTGAGACTAGGTTAGAGAAAGACGATAAAAATGTTGAAGAAAGAAAGAAAGAGAGTCGAAGCCTCTTTAAACCCAAAGCATGTATTTTCCTGTCTTTTCGTGTAATGTTTGCGTTGGTGTCTCTCGTTGCTTTTCTTTTCTTTTTAAAAGGAGAGTGGGAGAGTCTGGGGAGTGAGAGAGAGAGAGAGAGATTCTTACACTCATCAGAAGAGAAGTCGGCTCTAGAGGAGGATGAGGAGGACGAAGAAAAGAAAGGGCGAGAGAGAGAAGAAGAAGAAGAAGAGAATTTTCTTGCGCGTGTTCGTTTGCTTGCGGCCGCATCATCGACAGCAACCCTAACACCTATAATGCACGATTCCATATGATCTTTTATGAGGCTTCCTTCTTCGTCACTTCGATAATGTGGATATTCTTCTTCTTCTTCATCTTCTCTTGCATATCTTTTCTTTTCATTGTCTCTTTTCTTGGTGAAAGTAGACCTATCCTTTTTTCTCCCCTCTGTCGACTCATCTTCTTTCTTCACTCCTATCTCTGGCTCTTCATCTTCTCCTCCTCTTCTCTCATCTTTCTTTCTTCTTTCCTCTTCTCCTCTTCTCCTCCCCGTATCTTTCTCCACAGGGCCTTGATCTTCTGTCTCTTTTCTTTCTTTTCTTGTGTCTCTGTCTCGCTCTCTCGCCTGATCCCTTCCTCTCGGAAAGCACACGTCGAACCAATCTTCACAGAGAGTCGACGAAGGGGGGACCCAAGAGCACCCTCTCCTCACAGTCCAAGGATATCTGAAGAATCTTCTGCGCAAAATCTCGCTCTTTCTTCTTCTTTCTTCTGCTTCTCTGTCACGATCTTCTTCTTGTCTCTCTCCTGACCGAGAAGAAGAAGAAGATGACGGAGAACCTCTTCTTCTTCCTTTATCCTCCGAATGGTCGAGATGAAGAGAAGTCTTCTTCTCCTCCTCTTTCTCTTCTTCATTGTCTTTCTCCCCTTCACGCGAAGACACGTTCGATTCGCCAGCTTCTCTTCTTCTTCTACTGCTAGGCGTAGAAGCAACTTCGTCTCTCTCTTTCTCTCCTTCTTTGGTCTTCTCTAAGAATGAAGTAAGAGAAGAAGAAGAGGAAGAAGAAGAGGTTTTCTTCTCTTCTTTGCTCATCTCGGGCGTACTGTCGCGCTCGTGTGTCTCTTCTCGTCTTTCCTTCTCTTCGTTTCTTCTTCCTTCATCCATCAGGAGATTCTCCTCTTCACTCTTAAGAGCCTCTTCATTCTTTTTACCATCTGTCGTCTTCTCTTCGAGTCTCTCTCCTTCTTCTGCTTCTTGGTCTTTGTCTGGAGGTTGGCTAAGCATCTTCTTCTCTCTCTCTTTCTCTCCATCTCCCTCTTGTTTCTCTTCATCTTCTTCTTTTTCTTCCTTCACACGCACAGGCCAACTCTCTGTCTCTTCTTCTTCTTCTCTCGCCATCATCTTCTTTTTCTTCTCCTTCTCTTCATCCTCATCGTTACTTCTTTTTCTTCTTCTCTTTCTCTCTTCACTCTTCATAAGAATCTCTTCTTCTTCTGCTTTTTCTTCCGCGCATTCCATGTGGTCCGTCGTACTACGGTCATCTCTGTCGCGGTCGTCGTTCTCTATCTTCTCTTCTCCTCGCTCTTTCTTTGACTTTTCATGCTTTTCTTCTGTGCCTTCCTTCGAGCTTGTTCTCCTATCCTCGCCCTTTTTCCCGACCTTCTCTTTCTTCTCCTGCTTATTGCGTCCCTCTTGATCCATCTTTTTTGTGTCTTCTTCCTTTTTCTCTTCTACTTTCATCTTCGATCTCTTCTCTTCACTCTCTTCTTCTTCTTCCTCTTCTCCTTCATCTTTCCTCTCTTTATGAACCCCCTTCTCGAGCCCCTTCTCCTCTTCGATTTTTCTTTCTTCTTCTGTTCCTCTTCCATCCGACAGACCTCTTCCCCGATCATCATTCTCTTCTTCTTTTCTTTCTTCCCCCTCTGTTGCGAGTCTTCTCTTCTTCTTCTCTTTTCTTTCTTCTTTCTCTCCTTTTCTCAAAGAAGGCGTCATGTCTCTAAGAGATTCTTCTTCATCTTCGTCTTCCTCCGAATTCTTCCTGCCCTCGCCGCTCCTCGCCCCAGACCTTCTCTCCTTCGCTCCCTCATGCTCCTTCGACGTCCTTCCTGCATCGGCCAATGAAGAAGAAGAAGAAGAGAGAGAAGAAGAGAGAGAAGAGAGAGAAGAAGAAGAAGAGAGAGAAGAAGAAGAAGAGAGAGAAGAAGAGGGAGGTGTTGATTCAGTGGACGTTCTTCTTGGGGCGAAGTCGTCAATGAGGATTAGTGACGGCCCGTCTCTAGGGGGAGGCTCGCATGAAGCTTGCAGAAGAGTATTATCCAAGTCCAATATCTATCATCATACACGCACATATAGACAGATATACACATAGATAGACAACATATATAGAGATATACACAAAGATAGACAACATATATAGAGATATACACAAAGATAGACAACATATATAGGGATATACACATATACAGCATATAGAGGCGTACACATAGACATAGATCGACATCTACAACGAATAGAAGGCATGCATATACAAGAGGAGCAGTAGTAGAAGTAGGAAGAAAGACATAGAGGGAGGTGAACTAACTCAAATCTCCCGTATGGAGTTGCGACCCTTCTTTCTTTCTTTCTTTCCGTAAGAATGGAGAGGCTAAGGAGAGAAGAGAGAATCCAAACTTCTTTCATCTTTTTTGGACTCGATAGACTTTGGCCTCTCTCTCTCTCAATGAAAGAAAGAAAGAAAAGCCAAAAGAACACGTGAGAAAGAAAGAACGAAAGAAAGAGAGTGATCTATTCATCGATGCCCCACACAAGGGAGAATAGCGATATGTCGCTTTCTCTCTCTATCTCTTTCCCTATCTCTCTCTCTATGCTGTTGTACTTTGATATAGCCTTTTCTCCTGATACGAAGAAAAAGAAGAAGAGAGACAGCAAGCAACTGAACCTTCTTCATCTCTTGTCTGTCTATGAAGTCCTTTGAACTCTCCGCTCCTGTATTTCTTTTTCCTCTCCTTCTCTCTTTTTCTTTCTTTCCTTTTCACGAGATCTCTAGCTTTAGACATACATACAGAGGCTGAATGAAGTGTAGCTAATCTTCTACCTAATGCATTGCCTTCTTGTCAATCTCTCTCTTTCTATTCTTCTTCATCTTCTTCTTACGAGACATAGTTTTCTTTGATTAAGGAGTGCGGCAACTCTCTCGTGTTCCATACGAAGAGCAAACTGAGAAATCGACAAAGAGGAGATACACACAACCCCGCACATACACCCCCCATGCATGCATGCATGCAGCTATCTACACACGATTCACACATACATCTATAGAGATGTATACACATGTGCAGAGACCTCCTATCCAGATCACGAAGGGAAAGGGAAAGGACAGAGGAGAAGATGAAGAAGAACCTAAAGATGAGAAAGAAGAAAAAGATAGAGAGATCTAGAGCTAGACGAAATTCATAAAGAGATCTTGGGAAGAGACTGTACATACGTATGCACGTATGGATATTGATGTACCTATAGATAGAGACATTAAAGATAGATAGATTGAAGGTATCTCTGTATACAGCCATATATTGATGTACCTATAGATACATAGATTAAAGATAGATAGATTGAAGATATCTCTGTATACAGCCAGCCCATTCATAAAGACGTGATAGAAAGACTCCTGCCTGTCATGGAGTTATTTGTGGACTTTTGACTCAAACAAAGAGGGACTTCTCCCCCTTCACCCCTAGAGTGCATCGGTGTCTGGTGATGCATAGCACCTGAGACAGTCTAGCTAGCTAGCTAGCTAGCTGGATACACATGTCTATACAGTGTCTTTCAGAACTCTCTACAGATGGAGACAGGGAGAGAGAAAAGAGAAAGGTGTAGCTCCTTTACATTTTGAATATCGATTTTTCTATCGAGATCTATACATGTATCCCCCGCTGAATCTAGACGTAGAGCACACCATACGGGCACCATTCTCTATTTATGTCTATTTCTATAGCTATTTAGATGTCTCTGTATGAATGCCTTCGAGTAGCCCTTGCATGCAATACATGGAGAGAGACAGAGAAAGTTCCTGAGAAGATCACAAGATGAAGATGAACTTCCACAAGAGATAGAACCCCGTCTCCCTCTCTCTCTCTCTTTCTATCATCTACAACTTAGACACGAAGCGTCGATCAAAAGAATAAATAGAAAAGAGAAGAAAAGAGAAGAGTTGAGCGAGGAGGAGAGAAGAGAGAGAAGAGAGAGATGGAGAGAGAGAGAGAGCTTTACGTCTTTATCAAGTCGTAGATCCCGATGAGGGGTAAGATATCCAGCTTGGACCGTATTGGATTGAAGGTGTGCGTCTACGACCTCTACTCCACAATTGGCGCATAGACCTCCCACTACTAGGGGGTGCGCACAAAACTCCCCCTCTATTTCACACGCACACCTCCTGCAAAGAAGAAGAAAAAGAGAAGAAGAAGAGAAGAAGAAGAAGAAAAGAAGAAGAAGAAAACGCACAATGAGAAAGAAGACGTGAAAGGAGAAAGAGAGGAGAAGAAGAGAGAAGAGAGAGAGGTCTGCGCTCTACCACCATTAAAACTCGGGATGGTCTAGACGAAGAAATACATACATCTCCATACGTGGATATACATAGGTATAGATATAGATATACATAAACAGAACATATACATAGATATTTTGATATGAAGAATAGATCCTGTCTATACATAGAGAGAGTTGCGTGTCTAGCACTTCGTCTACCATCTGTACAAGGTTAAGAAAAAGAAGAAAAAGAAGAAAAAGAAAAAGAGAAAGAAAAGAGAGAGATGAAGACTAAATTTTGCAAGAAGAAAGAAAGAAAGAAAGAGTTAGAAAGAAAGAAAGGCAGTAGAGTAGAAGTGCGTCCTCCTTCACGAATGGGTCTACCATCTAAAGACAAGACACCTCGAAGATAGATAGACTAGAAGTTAGAGACAGAGTAAAGATAGAGGGATTACAGACAGGCAGATTAATGATGGATAGGAAAAGGAGAAAGAAATGCATCGTTTCGTTCCTCTCTATCGGCAAAAGTAGAGAAGAGAGAAAGAGAAAAAGAAAGAGAAAAAGAAAGGAAGGAAGAAAGGAAGAAAAGTGTATCAACAAAGAAGAATGAAGGCCCGAAGATCCCTTTTCACATGTACATACACCCAACAGAAGAAAAGAAGAAGAGAGACAAGAAACTTACTTAAGATCGTGTAAGATCTCTCCATTTTTGACGAGAAGACGAGATATCTTGCCTGCCGTAGGAGACGTTAACGTCAGACATGTAGTCGTAGGAGCAACGACCACGACCTCCTGTGAAGAAGATTTTCTTGAAGAAGGGAAAGAAGAAGAAGAAAGAGAAGAAGACGAAGAAGATTCTGGCTTCGAACGTCCGAGAGAATCTTCTCTTCTCTCTTCTCCATTTGTGCTATCCTTCTCTTCCTCTTCTCTTTGTCCCTGTATATCACTATGTATTGCTTTCTTATGTCCTACTTCTTCTTTCTTTTCTCTTTCTTCTTTCTGTGCTTCTCTCCTCCTTTCTTGCCTTCTTTCATTCTCTACAGACTCTTCTTTCTTCTCTCGCAGCAGAGAAGACGACGAAGAAGAAGAGGAAGAAGAAGAAGAGGAGGAAGAAGAAGAGGGGTAAAGGAGAGCGAGAGTTTGGCCTGACACGACGTGTGCTCCCTCCTTTACTCTCCAATGAAGTGCGAGAGGAAGAAGACCAGAAGAAGAAGAAAAAGAAGAAAGATAAACTTTCTCTACTTTTGGAGGCGAAGAGGAAGAAGATGAAGAAGAAGAAGAGAAAGAGAACTGTGAAGAAGATTTGGAGTAAAAAGAAGAAGAAGGAGAAGGAGAAGAAGAAGAGGAAGAAGAAGAAGAAAGAAACAGACTACGGAGTGTACTCATTTCGTGTCCGCTTCATTTACAGAAAGGAAGAAAAAGACAAAGAAAAAGAAAGAAGAAGAAAGGAGAAGAAGTGATGACGAGTTCTGTAGGCATTTCTCTCTTGACAGAAGAAAGACGAAGAAGAAAAGAAGAATTGCGGGAGATATGATGAGAGATAAGAGATAGAAAGAGACATGGAAAAGCACGACGAAGAAAGATAGAATGAAAGAAAGTCAAGAGACTCCGGAGAAAAATAGACAAAAGAAGAAGAAAAGGGAAAATGTTTAAATGAGAAAGAAAAGAAAAAGGCAGGACCAACACATCCACCCGGTAGATACACAAAGAGAGTGAAGATAAATAAATAAATAAATTCTAGATAGATTAAAGATAGATAGATTAAAGATAGATAAATAGATTAAGCATAGATTAAAGATAGCTAGATATATAAATACTCTTTTGGAAATAGATAGATAGATAGATACACACGAAGAAAGATAGACGAAAGATAGATGAAGAGATACCGAGTATGGTGTGAATGAGACAATCCGAAGGAGAGGAAAAGAAATATTTTTTCTTTAATGAAAAAGCAGCGCATGCGAAATTCCTTAGAACCCTCAGGAGTTCGAGAAGAAACACAGGAGATCATCGGGTGTATAGACACCGCAAGAATTCTTCTCTCTTTCTTTCTTTCTCTTGTTTTTTCTTGTTCTCTCCCGTTAATTCTATCGCAGAATGAGGGACATCACTAAGAAGAGACTAGGGAGAAGAAGTCTTTCCACGAGTGAAGAAAACAAAGTCCTTCTTCCTCTACAGATACCCCTAAAGACATGTCAATACTTTGATAAAGGGGAAAGAGATGTATGTACATGCATCTATATCTATATCTGTCTCTCTCTCTCTCTCTATATATATATATATATAAATGTATATATGGCTATATGGAATATTGTATGTGTCTAGGTATACACCTATGTCTCGTAAAGATTTACTTCGATTTCTGAAGAGAAAGACAAGTAACTCCCATTGTACATCGAAAAGAAAGAAAGAGTGACAAAGAAAGAAAGAAAGAGAAAGATAGAGTTCTTGATATGAGAAGTGAAGATGGAGTAAGAAAAAGAAGACCTCTTTCTTGATGCCGAGAGTGGACCTGCTTTTCTCCTTTTCCTTCGGTGTTCCCAGACAAAGCAAAACGAAGACGTCACGACCTCTCAAAAGAAGAAGAAGAAGTGCATGTGTCTGCAGGAGAAGAGGAGGAGGAAAGTCAACAATAAGAAAAGCTCCTCCTCCTCCTACTACTACTGTAGGGTAGGAGTAGGATAGAACTTTTAGTGTTAGGGTGAAAGAAAGAGAGAGGATTAGAAAGTCTTTTCTTGAAAGGAAGAAGAGAAAGAGAGAGGAAGAAGGAGGAATGAGAGATCACCCGAACTCACAAGACACGTTTAGAACACTAAGGAGAATTCCCTTGAAGAAACCGACCTTTTTCTCTTAACTTTCGAAGAAGAAGAAGAAGAAGAGAAAGGACGGTCGATGTTGATAGGGGTGCGTCACCTGCCTTTGACGAAGTCTTTCATTGAGAAACGACGACTTCTTCGTTAGATCGAGAGATCCATCTATCTCTCTATTTCTCTCTAAAAGAGAAAGCAGAAAAGATATCCATCACTTCTACTTCTACGCCTCACACAGAGAAAGAAAGAAGAAAGAGAAGATCTCCGGTCTCCAAGGAGAAGAAGAAAAAGAGGAAAAATTCGATAGTGTGAGAGAAGAAGGAAAGAAGGGAAGAAAGGGAGGAAAGAGAGAGAGAGAAAGAAGGAGAAAGAGAAGAGGAGAGATAAAGGAAGAGAGAAGAGTGATGAATGTGAATGAAGAGAAAGAACAAGACAGGATTAAGAGAGAAAGATGTAGAAGGAGGAGGACAGTCCACTTGCTTATCTCTCTCTTTCTCTTGCTCCCTACTTCGTGAAAGCACATAGAGACTACAAAACAAACGAAGAAGACAAGAAAGAGAAAGATAAAGATAAAGAAGAAGAGATCTTTGATTAGTGTGTTCGTTCACACCTTTCTAATTAATCCTTTTATTTCTCAGACCACATGCGCGACGGGGAATGAATGCTTCCACATCGAAGAAAGAAAAGTCTCTTTCTCTCCTTCTTTCTTTTTCCTTCTTTTCTTTTCTTGTTTCTCTCTGCCTCTTCTTTCAGCTAACCTTTTCTTTCTCTCGTCGTTTCTTTTCTTCTTCTTCACGTCGTTCAACACATACAGGCGGTCGGAAACAGGAGCGGCTCCTCTCAAGTCTTTCTCGTTAAGAGGTTCTCTATTTCTTCTACACGGGAGAAAAGAGACAAAAGAAAGAAAGACAAAGAGAAGTACAGGAGAAGCGAAGCGAGGGAGAGGGAGGGAGAAAGAAAAGGAGACTTTCCTTTTCTAGACCTGATCTAAGATGTCCCTTCTCTCTTGTGACTTTCTTCGAGTAGGCAGAAGAGAAAGAAAAGAGGAGAAGAGACAAGAGGAAAGAAAGAGGAGAAACGGCTCGAGGAAGAAGGAGGAGATTTATTTCACTTCCCGATGATATCACACAGACTTCTCTTTGTTTCGTGCCGTCTTTCTCTTCTTTCTTCTTTTCGTTCTTCTCCTCTTAACCCAACTCTTCACGAAGAAAGAATGCCTTCTTTCCCTCGTCTCTCTCTTCTTCCTTTCCTATCCACATAGATAGATAGATGGAGGTCTCTACGCACAGACATACTGTATCTTCTTCACACTATCTATCTGTATACATACATGGAGTCACCTCTGCGAGTGTATAGCTATAGAGGGGACATAGGTATAGATATACACTCGTCCATATATATATAGATAGGTAGATATGAATAAGAATACGTACAAATGTATATACAGACAGAGAGAGAGAGAGCAGTCAGGTGTGGGGAGAGGAGAAGAGGAATTTTCTCTCCTTCTCGCCTCTCTTTTTTCTTCCCTTTTCACGCTTTCCTCCTGCATCTCTCTCTCTCTCTATCTCTTCTTTCATCTGAAGGCTCGAGTCGTCTTTACTAGCAAAGAAGAAGAAGCACAACTATATCAAAAAGAGAGAAGAAAGGAGGAGGAGAAGAAGAAGAGTGCCTTCTCCTTCTTCCTTTGTTTCGTTGAGAGATGAGTCGAATAGAATGCTTTCTCATTTGTGGCGAAGAGAGATGACGTAAAGACACATACAAATCCTTCCTTTCCCTCTTTCTTAATCGCCATGACTTTCGCGAGGTTTGTCTCTCATCCTCTTTCCTCCTCTTCTTTCTCTCCTCTTCTCTTTCCTTCTGCTTCTCTCTCTTCTTCTTCTTTTCCTTCTCTCTCATCTCTTCAGAAACGAGCACATCTCCGGCACTTTTCTTCTTCTCTTCCCCTTCTCTTTTCTTCTTCTTCTCCTTCTCTCACACCCTCATCTTCACCTCCCCTCTTCTCTTCCTTTACCTCTCCTTCTTCTTCTTCTCTTTCATCTGTATACAAAGACATCTATGGATGGGAGAGGCGAAAATTCTCTTCTTCTTCTTCACGTGCTGGTCGACGCCACCGGCAGTATTTAGAAGAATCTCTCCTTTCTCAGTCTCTTTCTGATCTTGTACATACAGTAGAAGCACACTCCAAAGAATCTTGCCATCTTACACGGGCTGAACTAAGAAGAAGAAGGAGAACAAGAAGAGAAGACAACGGAGAAGAAAATGACGCTAAGGACGAAGGTAAGATCTTTGTCAGCTCTTCTTCTTCCCCTAATCCTTTCCTCAAATTACCTCTTTCTTTCTTCCTCTCTGTCTCTTAGAAACTCTCCTTTTCATGTCTTTCTCTCATTTCTCTTCTTCTAGCCGTTCGTCTCTTTCTTTCTCTCTCCTTCCTGGCCGTTCCATGAAAGACTTTCTTTCTCTTCTTCTTTCTTCTTTGTCTCCCCGCCTTTCTACAAGGAGGAGAACCCCA